>NW_016821090.1:635470-649530 GCF_001698545.2 Rhinopithecus bieti
GGTGGCTCAAGCCTGTAATCCTAGCACTTTGGGAGGCCGAGACGGGCGGATCACAAGGTCAGGAGATCGAGACCACCCTGGCTAATACGGTGAAAACCCCGTCTCTACTAAAGAATACAAAAAAAAAACTAGCCGGGCGATGAGGCGGGCGCCTGTAGTCCCAGCTACTTGGGAGGCGGAGGCAGGAGAATGCCCTAAAACCTGGGAGGTGGAGCTTGCAGTGAGCTGAGATTCGGCCACCGCACTCCAGCCTGGGCGACAGAGCCAGACTCCGTCTCAAAAAAAAAAAAAAAAAAAAAAAAAAAAAAAAAAAAAAAAAAGGGGCTTGTTAAAAAAAAAAAAAAAAAAAAAAAAAAAAAAAAAAAAAAAAAACAACAAACAGAAGAGTGGTCTGTTAAAATAAACAAACAGAAAACAACAACAACATCAACAACTGAAGCACACAGACCAGTGACACTGCGGAGCAACCACATAAACAAATCTGCAAAATAACCAGATAGCATCATGACAGGATCAAATTCACACATAACAATATCAACCTTAAATGTAAATGGGATAAATGTCCCAATTAAAAGACACAGAATGACAAACTGGATAAAGAGTCAAGACCCAGCAGTATGCTGTCTTCAAGGGATCCATCTCATGTGCAAAGAAACACATAGACTCAAAATAAAGGGATAGAAAAAGATTTACCAAGTAAATGGAAAACAGAAAAAAGCAGGGGTCACAATCCTAGTGTCTGACAAAACATTTCAAACCAACAAAGATCAAAAAAGACAAAGAAGGGCATTACATAATGGTAAAGGGTTCAAGTCAACAAGAAAGGCTAACTGTCCTAAACACATATGCACCCCATACAGGAGCACTGAGATTCATAAATCAAGTTCCTAGATACCGTCAGAGAGACTCAGAGTCCCACAGAATAATAGTGGGAGACTTTAACACCCTGTTGACAATATTAGACAAATCATTGAGACAGAAAATTAACAAAGATATTCAGGACCTGAATTCAGCTCTGAAACATGTGGACCTGATAGATATCAACAGAATTCTCCACCCCAAAACAGCAGAATATACATTCTTCCCATTGCCACATGATACTTACTCTAAAATTGATCACATAATTCGAAGTAAAACACTCCTCAGCAAATGCAAAGAACTGAAATAATAACAGACAGTCTCTGAACACAGCACAATCAAATTTGAATTCAAGATTAAGAAACTCACTCAAAAACCACACAACTACATGGAAACAGAACAACCCCCTCCTGAATGACTGCTGGGTAAATAATGCCATTAAGGCAGGTATCAAGAAGTTCTTTGAAATTATTGAGAACAAAGAGACAACATACCAGAATCACTGGGACACAGTTACAGCAGTGTTAAGAGGGAAATTTATAGCACTAAATGTCCACATAAAAAAGCTAGAAAGATCTCAAGTCAACAACCCAATATCACAACTAAAAGAACTAGAGGACCAAGAGCAAACCCCAAAGCTAGCAGAAGACAAGAAATAACCAAGATCAGAGCAGAACTGAAGGAGATGAAAACACAAAAAAACCCTTCAAAAAGATCAATGAATCCAAGGGCGAATTTTCTGAAAACATTAATAAAATAAACTACTAGCTAGACTAATAAAGAAGAAAAGAGAGAACCAAATAGACACAATCAGAAGTGACAAGGGGCATATCACCACTGACCCACATAAATACAAACAACCATCAGCAAGTACTATAAACACCTCCATGCACATTAACTAGAAAATCTAGAAGAAATGGATAAATTCCTGGACACATACACCCTCCCAAGACTGAACCAGGAAGAAATAAAATGCCAGAGTAGACCAACGACAAGTTCTGAAATTGAGGCAGTAATAAATAGCCAAAAAACAAAACAAAAAAAAACTCTAAAAACTCTAAGACCAGACAGAGATTTATAGCTGAATTATTCAAAATGTACAAAGAAGAGCTGGAATCATGTTTACTGAAACTATTCCAAACAATTGAAAAGGAGGGACTCCTCCCTAACTCATTTTATGAGGCTAGCATCATTCTGATACCAAAACCTGGCCGAGATACAACAAAAAAAAGAAAACTTCAGGTCAGTATCCCTAATGAACATTAATGCAAAAATCCTCAATGAGATACTGGCAAACTGAATCCAGCAGCATATCAAAAAGCTTATCCACCATGATCAAGTTGGCTTTATTCCCAGGATGCAAAGTTGGTTCAACATACACCAATCAGTAAATATAATCTATCACATAAACAGAACTAAAGACAAAACCCACATGACTATCTCAATAGACATAGAAAAGGCCTTTGATAAAATTCAACATCTTTTTGTTAAAAACTCTCAATAACCTAGATATTGAAGGAACATACCTCAAAATAATAAGAGCCATGTATGACAGACCCACAGGCAGTATCATACTGAATGGGCAAAACCTAGAAGCATTCCCCTGGAAAACCAACACAAGACAAGGATGCCTCTCTCTTATTCACCATAGTGTTGAAAGTTCTGGCCAGGGCAATCAGGCAAGAGAAAAAAATAAAGGGTATTCAAACTGGAAGAAAGGAAGTCAAATTGTCTTTGTTTGCAGATGACATGATCCTATATCTAGAAAACCCCATGGACTCAGCCCAAAAGCTTTTTAAGCAACTTCAGCAAAGTCTCAAGATACAAAATCAATGTGCAAAAATCACTAGCCTTCCTATGCACCAACAACAGGCAAGCAGAGAATCAAATTATGAATGAACTCCCATTCACAATTGCTACAAAGAGAATAAGGTACCTAGGAACAATGCAGCTAACAAAAGTGAAGGACCTCTTCAAGGAGAACTTCAAACTACTGCTCAAAAAATCAGAGAAGACACAAACAAATGGAAAAACATTCCATGCTAATGCACAAGTAGAATCAATATTGTGAAAATAGCTATACTGGCCAGAGGAATTTATACATTCAAATGCAATTCCCATTCAACTACCATTGGCATTCTTCACATAATTAGAAAAACCTATTTTAAAATTTATATGGAACCAAAAAAAGCCCAAACAGCCAAAACAGTCCTAAGCAAAAAAAAACCAAGGTGGAGGCATCACACTACCTGACTTCAAACTATACTACAAGACTACAGTAACCAAAATAGCATGGTACTAGTACAAGAACAGACACACAGACCAATAGAACAGAATAGGGAACCCAGAAGTACTCCACACACCTACAACCATCTGATCTTTAACAAACCTGACAAAAACAAGCAATGGGGAAAGGATTCCCTATTTAATGAATGATGCTGGGAGAATTGGCTAGTCATATGCAGAAAATTGAAACTAGACCCCTTCCTTACACCTCATACAAAAATTAACTCAAGATAGATTAAAGACTTAAATGTAAAACCCAAAACTATAAAAACTCTAGAAGAAAATTTAGACAGTATCATTTAGGACATAAGCATGTGAAAAGATTTCATGACAAAAACACCAAAAGCAATAGCAACAAAAGCAAAGATTGAAAATGGGACCTAACTAAACTGAAGAGTTTCTGCACAGCACAAAAAAAAAAAAAAAAAAAAAAAAACTACCATCAAAGTGAACAGTTACAGAATGGGAGAAAAGTTTAGCAATCTATCCATCTGTCAATGGTCTAATATCCAGGATCTACAAGGTACTTGAACAAATTTAGAAGAAAAAAAAAATTAAAAAGTGGGCAAAAGGCATGAACAGACACTTCTCAAAAGAAGTCATACATGCAGCCAACAAATATGAAAANTAAATGTAAAACCCAAAACTATAAAACTCTAGAAGAAAATTTAGACAGTATCATTTAGGACATAAGCATGTGAAAAGATTTCATGACAAAACACCAAAAGCAATAGCAACAAAAGCAAAGATTGAAAATGGGACCTAACTAAACTGAAGAGTTTCTGCACAGCACAAAAAAAAAAAAAAAAAAAAAAAAAAAAAAAAAAAAAAAAAAAAAAAAAAAAAAAAAAAACTACCATCAAAGTGAACAGTTACAGAATGGGAGAAAAGTTTAGCAATCTATCCATCTGTCAATGGTCTAATATCCAGGATCTACAAGGTACTTGAACAAATTTAGAAGAAAAAAAAAATTAAAAGTGGGCAAAAGGCATGAACAGACACTTCTCAAAAGAAGTCATACATGCAGCCAACAAATATGAAAATAGCTCAACATCCTGATCATTACAGAAATGCAAATCAAAACCACAACGAGATACCATCTCACACCAGTCAGAATTTAAAAAGTCAAGAAACAACAGATACTGGTAAAGTTGCAGAGAAAAGGGAATGTTTTTACACTGTGGATGGCAGGTAAATTAGTTCAGTAATTGTGGAAGACAGTGGGCAATTCCTCGAAGATCTAGAGGCAGAAATGCCATTTGATCCAGCAATCCCATTACTGGGTATATACCCAAAGGAATATAAATCATTTTATTCTAAACATACGTGCATGTGTACGTTCATTACAGCACTATTCACAATAGCAAAGACAAGGAATCAACCTAAATGCCTATCAATGATAGACTGGATAAAGAAAATGTGGTACATATACACCAGGGAATACTATGCAGCCATAAAAAGGGATCCTATTTATCCCCAGCAAACTAATGCAGGAACAGAAAACCAAACACGGCAAGTTCTCACTTATAAGTGGAAGCTGAATGGCGAGAACACACAGACACATGGGGGTGAACAACACACACTGGGGCCTGTTGGGTGGACAGTGGGGACAGAGAGCATCAGGAAGAATAGCTAATGGATGCTGGACTTAATACCTGGGTGATGGGTTGACATGTGCAGCAAACCACCATGGCACACATTTACCTATGTAAAAAACCTGCACATCATGCACATGTACCCTAGAACTTAAAATAAAAGTTGAAGAAAATAAAAGAAAACCAAATCTGTCTTTCTTTATGGGTCTGCCTTCATATCTTCAAGGTCATGTTTCTTTCTGATTTGAATTACGTATCTGAAAATGTGAAAATCTAAAATGACTAATTAATGGCTAATGTAAAATAAGTACAGGGGAGGGAGGGAATTTTGCTTCTGGGATGATGGTACGGACATATTTTTCCCTGTTCTTTCCACTAAATATAACTAAAAACCCTTGTCATTTTACATTAAAGCAGATATAAGTAGATATTGAAAGGTGGAAAGACTAAGGCAGAGTGGCTGGGGTTCTCTGGACTCAAACAATGACACAGGAGTGAGTTCCCTGGGCTTTCTTTTTACCTCATATATCCCAGATAGAGTTCTGGAGAAGGTGGAAACTCAGTGTGCCCAGACAGTAACTTACTCTGTCTAGCATACAGATAAAGAGAGGGCTCTTCAGCAAGACAGAAAATTTTTAGAAAAGTACTGCTTTATGGAAGCCATAAAACCACAGGACACACACACAAAAAAAACTGGCTCCATCCCCAGCCACACCAGCGAAAGCTAAGCAGGAGCCTAGGCTCCCACCATTGCCAGGCCATAAAGAAACACCACCCACTGCTGATATAGTGTCAGAGGAGAGTAGAGAGTGGCAATGGCATCAGCAGAGAGCACATGGGCAGCTTGGACTTCCACTCCAGCCTGGCATAAATGAGGCTACCTCCTCCAACTGAAGTGTGTCAAAGGAGGACTAGGGAAGCATCAGGACCTTCCACACCACCCAGTGGTAATGATACCACCCACTTCATGGTGCCAGCGGTGCCATGTGAGCATCAGGAATGAGGCATGCCTGCCACTCTCAGTGGAGGCCTACTCAGGTACTGAGCTTCCACTTCCACCCAGTAGTAATGCGAAGCCCCAGTTTTGGATGTCAATGGAGGCTGAGTGAGGAACCTGGATTTTCCCCTATCTGGCTGTAATGAGGACATGCCCCTTCCTTGTCCTTCCAGAATGGGGTCACAAAGAGCCTGCTAAAGCAGAAAGCTAACTGGGGTGCAGTCTCATAACGTACTACCCCAAATGCCCAGGTTTTGGTCAAAAATCACTCCTCATACCACGACCAGGAAGATCTCAAACTGAATGAAAATGTACGACATATTCCAACACAGAAATGACAGAGATATTATCATTATTTGGCAAAGATTTTAAAGCCACCATCATACAAATGCTTTTAATAAGCAACCATGAACACACTTGAAACAAATGAAAAAATAGAAAGCCTCAGCAAGGAAATAAATGACATAAAAAATAAGCAAGGGGAAATTCTAGAGCTGAAAAAATACAATAAGCAAAATAAACAACTCAATGGACGGACTCAAGAGCAAAATGGTGAGAACAGAATTTTTAAAAATCCATGAACTTGAACATAAAGTAACAGAAATTACCCAATCTGAACAATGGAAAAGGAACAGACTAAAATACATACATACATACATACAAATAACAGAACCTCAGGAACTATGAAACAATAACAAAAATCTGAAGTTCAGACTACTGGCATTCCAAAAGGAGAGGAGGAGAACAGGGCCAGGCAAGTACTCAAAAAAAAAAAAAAAAAAAAAAAATGGAAGAAAACTTCTCAAATTCCACAAAAGACATAAATCTACAGATTCATGAAGCTGAATGATTCCCAATCAAGATAAATGAAAGAAATACACATAAAGACATCTCATAATTTTTTCAAAACTTAAAATGAAGAAAACGTTTTGAAAGAATCAAAAGAGAAACAACTACTTCTTATAAAGTAAAAACAATTTGAATAGCAGTATACTACTCATCAGAAACTATGGAGGCCAGAAAGAACAGCCATATTGTTTTCAAAGTGCTAAAAGAAAAGAACTGCCAATCCAGAATCCTATACCCAGTGATAGTACCTTTCAGGAATGAAGGGGCAATAAAGACTTTTTTTAATAAGATGAAGAGGAAACAAAATAATTGTTGATTTTTTTAAAATAAAAAGAATAAAAGAGTAGCTAACGGAAGTTTCCTAAATATAAAATAACAATAATAAAAGAAGTAGCTTTGGGACATCAGGAAGAGAGAAATAATATGATAAACAATAAGATGGGCAAATACTATTTTTCTCCTCTTGAGTTTTCTAAATTATGTTTGACAGAAGAAAGAAAAATCTTAACATCATCTGATGTTGTTCTAAATATATGTAGAGAAAATATTTTTAAAATAATGTTATAAATTGGGAAAAGTAAAGTAGCATAGAGTAAGCATATTTCATTCAAACTGGAAAAATGATGACAGTAGATTATAAAGAGTTACATATGTGTAGTGTAATACAGAGAACAACCACTGAACAAAAGCTATACAAAGTGATATACTCAAAAACACTATTGATAAATCAAAAGAGAACTCTAAAAAGGTATAAGCAACCTGTAAGAGGGTAAGAAAAGCAAATGAGAAATGAAAAACAGAAAGAACGAGTAGAAAATAAAAAATACAAACCTCTTCCAATTAAAGACAGAGGTCGGCAGAGTAGATTAAAAAACATGACTCAACAATATGAACTCTATTAGAAACTCACTTCAAATATGACAATATAGGCAGGCTGAAAGTAAAAGATATGGCATGCAAACATTAATCAAACAAAAGCAAGAGTGGCTACATTAATATCAGATAAAGTAACTTCAGAGCATAAAAAAAATCTCTAGAGACAGAAAGTAACATCATATAGTGATGATTTGATAATCCATCCAAAAGACATAGCAATCCTAAATGACTACATGCCCAACAACGGAGATACAAAATATGTGAAGCAATTTCTCAGTTCAATTGATTGAACTGAAAAAAGAAATAGACAAATCCACAATAATAGTTGGATCCCTCAGAACTCCTCTATCAATAATTGACTGAACAACTAGACAGAATATCAGCAAGGATGCAACTCACTCAATAACACCATCAACCAGCAAAATCTAATTAACACTTTTGGAATACTCCACCCAAAGACAGCAGAATACACACTTTTTTTAAGTGCCAGTAAAACAGATACCAAGAAAGACCACATCCTGGCCATAAAACAAACCCCAACAAATTTAAAACAATTGAAATCACAAAAAATATAATCTCCAAACACAATAAAATGAAACTAGGAACCAATAATGATAAGATAACAGGAGAATCTACAGACACTTGAAAAATAACAATTCATGTCCAAATGATTGATGGGTCAAAGAGAAAATCTCGAGGGAAATTTTTTATAATAAATTTGAAAGAAAATAAAAATGCAACATATTAAAATGTGTTAGACAAAGCTAAGGCAGTTTTTTAAATTAGTTTTCTCTTTGCCTTTTACTTTGCTTTTGCAATCAGTATTAAGTTGTCATCAGTTTAAAATATTGGGTTATAAGATGTTATTTGCAAGCCTCATGGTAACTTCAAATTTAAAAACCTACAACATATACACAAAAAATAAAAAGCAAGAAACATACCACCAAAGAAAATAACCTTCACAAAAATGAAGGAAGGAAAGATGGAAGGAAGAAAAAAACCACAAAACAACCAGAAAACAAATAACAACAACAAAAAAGAAAACAAATAACAAAATGGTAGAGGTAAGTCCTTACTTACTAACAACATTGAATGTAAATGTACTAAGCTCTCCAATCAAAAGACATAGAGTGTCTGAAAGGATAAAATAATAAGATCCAACAATCTGTTGCCTACAACAAACTTCACCTATAAATACACACATAGACTGAAAATAAAGGGATGAAAAAAAGACATTCCATGCAAATGGAAACCAAAAAAAAAAAGCAGGAGTTTCAAAAGAACTGTAAAAAAAAGACAAAGAAAGTCATTATATAATGATAAAGGGGTGAATGCAGCAAAAGGATATAACAATTGTAAATGTATAAGCACCCAACATTGGAGAACCCAAATATATAAAGCAAATATTATTAGAGCTACGGAGAGATAGACCCCTGATAAAATAATGGCTGGAGACTTAGGATGCCACTCACAGCATTAGAGATATCTTCCAGGCAAAAAAATCAGCATTATACACCAAAGAGATCTTTACAGAACATCTCTTGCAACAGGTACAGGATACACATTCTTCTCAGCATATGGATCATACTCAAGGACAGACCATATGTTAGGATGCAAAACAAGTCTTAAAACATTAAAAAAAAAATGAAATCACATCCAGTATCATCTCTCACCACAATAGAATAAAACTAGAAATCAATAACCAGAGGGACTTTGGAAATTATACAATATGGTCCTGAATGACCAGTGGGTCAATGAAGAAATTAAGAAAAAAACTGAAAAATTTCCTGAAGCAAATGAAAATAGAACCAAAACATACTAAAACCTATGGGATACAACAAAAGCAGTACTAAGAGGAGAGTTTGCAGTGCCTACATCAAGAAGGTAGAAAAACTTCAAATAAGCAACCTAAGGATGCGTCTTAAGGAACTAGAAAAGCAAGAGCAACCATACTCAAAATTAGCAAAAGAAAAGAAATAACTGGCCAGGCACAGTAGCTCATGCTGTAATCCCAGCACTTTGGGAGGCCGAGGCAGGAGGATCATGAGGTCAGGAGATTGAGACCATCCTGGCTAACACGGTGAAACTCCGTCTCTACTAAAAAAAATACAAAAACAAAATTAGCCAGGCGTGGTGGCAGGCGCCTGTAGTCCCAGCTGCTCGGGAGGCTGAGGCAGGAGAACAGTGTGAACCCAGGAGATGGAGCTTGCAGTGAGCCCAGATCTCACCACTGCACCCCAGCCCAGGTGACAGGGTGAGACTCCATCTCAAAAAAAAAGAAAAAGAAAAGAAAAGAAAAAATTAAAATCACAGGAGAAATAAATTAAATAGAAACAAATACAAATGATCAACAAGATGAAAAGTTGGCCTTTTGAAAGATAAACAAAATTGACAACCTTTTAGCTGGACTAAGAAAAAAATAATGAAGACCCAAATAAATAAAATCAGAGATGAAAAAGGACACATTAAAACTGATGATACAGAAATTCAAAGGATCTTTAGAGATTACTATGAGCAACTATATGTCAATAAATTGGAAAACCTAAAAAAAGAATAAATTCCTAGACACATAAAACCTACCAAGATTGAACCATGAAGAAATCCAAAACATGAATATACCAATAAGTAATAAGATCAAAGCTGTAATAAAAAGTCTCCCAGCAAAGCAATCCAGAACTTGATGGCTTCACTGCTGAATTTTACCAAACACTTAAAGAACTAATATGAATTTCACTCGAACTATTCCAAAAGTAGAGGGGAGGAAATACTTCCGAGCTCATTCTATGAGGTCAGTATTACCTGATACCAAAATTAGACAAAGACACAGTAAAAAAAAAAAAAAAGAAAAGAAAAAAGAAAGAAAACTAAAGGCCAATATCTCTGATGAACATTGATGCAAATATCCTCAACAAAATACTAGGAACCTGAATTCAACAACATATTAAAAAGATCGTTCATTATGACCAATTAGAATTCATCCCTGGGATGCAAGGGTGGTTCAACATATGCAAACTCATCAATGTGATATATCATATTAACAGACTGAAGGATAAAAACCATATGATAATTTCAATTGATGCTGAGAAAGCATTTGATAAAATTCAACATTCCTTCATGATAAAAACCCGAAAAAATGAGTATAAAAGGAACATACCTTAACACAATAAAAACCAAATATACAACACACCCATAGCTATTATTACACTGAATAGGGAGAAACTGAAAGCCTTTCCTCTAAAATCGACCAAAAAACTGGAGAACTGATAAACAAATTCAGTAAAGTGGCAGGATACAAAATCAACATATAAAAACCAGTAGCATTTCTATACACCAACAGTGAACTATCTGAAAAACAAATTAAGAATGTAATCCTGTTTACAATTGCTAGAAATAAAATACAATGCCTAGGAGTAAATTTAACCAAAGAAGTGATAGATCTCTACAATAAAAATTATAAAATATTGATGCAAGAAATTAGAGAAGACACAATAAAATGGAAAAATATTCCACATTTATGGATTGCAAAACTCAATATTGTTAAAATGTTCATGCCACCCCAAGAAATCTACAGAGTCAATGCAATCTCTATCAAAATGCCAATGGCATTCTTCACAGAAGTAGAAAAAAATTCTAAAATTTATATGGAACCACAAAAGACCCAGAATAGCCACAGCTATACTAAGCAAAAAGAACAAAACTGGAGAAATTATATTACCTGACTTCAAATTATACTACAGAGTTATAGTAATCAAAACAGCAAGGTACTGGCATGAAAACAGACACATAGACCAATAGAACAGAATAGAAAACACAGAAAGAAACTCTTACATCTACAGTGAACTCATTTTTGACAAAGGTGCCAAGAACATGCACTAGGAAAAAAAGTCTCTTCAATAAATGGTGCTGGGAAGATTGGATATCCATATGCAGAAGAATGAAATGAGACCCCTGTCTCTCACCATGTTACAAAAAATCAAATCAAAATGTATTAAAGACTAAGTCTAAGACCTCAAACTATGAAACCACTACAAGAAAACATCAGGGAAACTCTCCAGGACATTAGGCTAGGCAAAAAATTCTTGAGTATTACTGCACAAGCACAAGCAACTAAAGCAAAAATGGACAAATGAGATCACATCAAGATAAAAAAAACTTCTGCACAGCAAAGGAAACACTCAACAGAGTGAAGAGACAACCCAAAGAATGGGAGAAAATATTTGCAAACTACCCATCTGAGAAGGGATTAGTAACCAGAATATACAGGGAGCTCAAACAACTCTATAGGGAAAAAAATCTAATCATCTGACTTAAAAATGGACAAAAGATCTGAATAGACATTTCTCAAAAGAAGACATACAAAAATGACAATCAGGCATACGAAAAGGTGCTCAATATCACTGATCACTAGAGAAATGCAAATCAAAACTACAATGAGATTTCACCTCACCCCAGTTAAAATGGCTTATATCCAAAAGACAGGCAATAACAAATGCTGGCGAGGATGTGGAGGAAAGGGAACCCTCGTACATTGTTGGTGGGGATATAATTTCATATAACCACTGTGGAGATCAGCTTGGAGTTTCCCCAAAAACCTAAAAATAGAGCTGTCATAAAATGTCACAATCTTACTGATGGATATATACCCAAAAGAAAGAAAATTGGTGTATCAAAGAGATACCTGCACTCCCATGTTTGTTGCAGCACAATTCACAATAACAAAAATTTGGAAGTAGCCTAAATGTCCATGAACAAATGAACGGATAAAGAAAATGTGATGCACAAACACAATGGAGTATATTCAGTCATAAAAGAAGAATGAGAGTCTGTTGTTTGTAACAACATCGATCAAACTGGAGGTCATGGTGCTAAGTGAAATAAGACAGGCACAGAAATACAAACATTGCATGTTCTCATTTATTTGTGGGATCTAAAAGTCAAAACAATTGAACTCTTAAAGACAGAGAATAGGATGGTTACCAGAAGCTGGGAAGGGGTTGGAAGGTAGGGGAGAGGTGAGGATAGTTAATGGGTACAAAAAAATTAGAAAGAATTAATAAGACCTAGTAATTGATAGCACAACAGGGTGACTACAGTCAATAATACTTGTACATTTTAAAATAACTAAAAGTGTACTATTGGATTGCTTGTAACATAAAGGATAAATGTTAGAGGACATGAATATCCCATGTTATATGATGTGATTATTGCTTATTGCATGCCCATATCAAAACAACTCATGTAATACTCCATAAATATATACACCTACTGTGTATACACAAATATTTAAAACTTTAAAAAATGGCAAACAGGTATATGAAAAGGTGCTCCACATCATTGATCACTATAGAAATGCAAATCAAAACTACAATGAGATATCATCTCACCCCAGTTAAAATGGCTTTTATTCAAAAGACAAGCAATAACAAATGCTGGCAAGGATGTAGAGAAAAGAGAATCCTATTACACTCTTGGTGGCAATGTATATTAGTACAGTACAGTACTGTAGTACAGTACAGTACAGTATTAGTACAAACTGTTCTCACTATGGAGAACAGTTTGGTAGTTCCTAAAAAACTAAAAATAGAATTACCACATGATCCAGCAATCTCACTGCTAGGTACATATCCCAAAGAAAGGAAATCAATGTATCAAAGGGATATCTGCACCCCTATGTTTATTGCAACACAATTCACAATAGCCAAGATTTGGAATCAACCTAAATGTCCATCAACAGATGGAGAAGGAGAGAAGTGAGAATGTTTAGTGGCTATAAAAGTATAGTTAGAATGAATAAGATCTAGTATTTGATAACACAGCATAGTGACTACAGTCAACAATAATTTATTGTACATTATTAAATAACTAAAACAGCATAATTGGAATGTCCATAAGAGAAATGATTAAGTGCTTGAGGTGATGACTATCCCATTTATCCTGATGTGATTATCACACATTGTATGCCTGTATCAAAATATCTCATGTACCCCATAAATATATACCCCTATTATGTACCAATGAAAATTTTAAAAAATTTTTAATTAGGGCAGAGCAAGATGGCTGAATAGGAACACCTCCAGTCTCCAACTCAGCGCAAGCAACACAGAAGACCGGTGATTTCTGCATTTTCAACTGAGGTACTGGGGTCATCTCACTAGGGAGTGCTGGACAATCGGTGCTGGTCAGTTGCTGCAGCCCAACCAGCAAGAGCTGAAGCAGGGCAAGGCATCACCTCACCTGGGAAGCGCAAGGGGGAAGGGAATCCCTTTTCCTAGCCAGGCGAACTGAGACACACAACACCTGGAAAATCGGGTAATTCCCACCCCAATACTGTGCTTTAAGCAAACGGGCACACCAGGAGAATATATCCCACACCTGGCCGGGAGGGTCCCACGCCCATGGAGCCTCCCTCATTGCTAACACAGCAGTCTGCGATCTAACCGCAAGGCAGCAGCGAGGCTGGGGGAGGGGCGCCCACCATTGCTGAGGCTTAAGTAGGTAAACAAAGCCGCTGGGAAGCTCGAACTGGGTGGAGCTCACAGCAGCTCAAGGAAACCTGCCTGTCTCTGTAGACTCCACCTCTGGGGACAGGGCACAGCTAA
>NW_016821090.1:652098-790666 GCF_001698545.2 Rhinopithecus bieti
ANNNGGAATACTATGCAGCCATAAAAAAGGATGAGTTTGCGTCCTTTGTAGGGACATGGATGCAGCTGGAAACCATCATTCTTAGCAAACTATCACAAGAACAGAAAACCAAACACCGTATGTTCTCACTCATAGGTGGGAACTGAACAATGAGATCACTTGGACTTGAGAAGGGGAACATCACACACCGGGGCCTATCATGGGGAGGTGGGAGGGGGGAGGGATTGCATTGGGAGCTATACCTGATATAAATGATGAATTGATGGGTTCTGACGAGTTGATGGGTGCAGCACACCAACATGGCACAAGTATACATATGTAACAAACCTGCACGTTACGCACACGTACCCTAGAACTTAAAGTATAATTTAAAAAATTTTTTTTAATTAAATATAATTTCTAATTCAAATTAAAATAAAATATCTACTTGTATATCTAACAAAATATGTACAGATCTTATATGCTGGAAACTGCAAATATTAATGAAGGAAATCAAAGAATACTGAAATAATGGAGAGACCTTATGTGTTTATAGATTAGAAGATCCTGTATAGCAAAGCTGTCAGTTCTTCCTAAATTAACATACAGGTGAAATTTGTGGACAAATGTTTACAGCATCTTTATGCATAATAACCCAAAATGAGAAACAACTCAATATCCTTCAACAAATGTGCAGTTAAGCAAATTGTGGTACTTTGTACAATGGAATATTACTCGACAATAAAAAGGAACAAACTATTTATCCATGCAATGATATGAATAAATCTCCAGATAATTGTGCTGAGTGAAAAAATGCCAATGCCAAAAGATTATATACTGTATGAATTCATTTATATAATATCCTTGAAACGACAAAGTGTGGAAGTGGAGAACAGATTCATAGTTGTCAGTGGTTAAGGAGGGAGTGAGGGTAGGAAGGAATTGGATATCACTATCAAACAAATCTCAGTTGTATTCACTTTCCCCGCAATGAGGGTATGTTTCTCTTTCATTCTAGTGAACTTACACAGAGTCATTTTCATACAAAGTATACACATTTTTTTCAAAGTGCACTTATGCACAGCTAAACTGTGGAAAACAAACTGCACAGAAAAGTCTTTTATTGAGAGGCTGTCTTTCCATGGCCCCACAGAAGCACAGAATCATTTTTCTAATGATTTCAGTGCATTTAATATGATAAAGCACATTTTGCAATGAGATAATATGTTGCTAACAGGCTGAAAACTTTATAAGTGACATAAAACTTTAAGGAACAATTATGATTATCCTTACAGTCATCACTATTTTGACACTGTAGATACTTATGCACTATTTTGACATTGTACTTACTGAAGAAACATGACTATTATCTCTTCTCAAGACTCAGGAACAACTTAAGATTTTACCATATCGTTAAGTGCAAAGTGATTCAGGAAATTTTATTCCCATGTTGTTTTATTTTTCTTAATAAACATTTAATGTTTAGCCATTATTTTGAGACACAATTATTTTGAGGAAACAAGTCATATTATATTATTAAAATACCGTGTTCTTAAGCTCTGTTTAATTAGAGTAAACCCATTCATTTTCTGACTAATTCAAGATAAAAAACAACTTGATGAAATTTGTTTCTAGAGCATTATCATTATGCTAAGAATTGTATTATAATACTGTTAGGAATAGTGATATAATGCCATCTACTTGTTACTTTGGAAAATAACTTACTGAAAAAAGTAACTGCTAAAAAAATTGCAACCCACAAAATTTTTCAAATATATTTTAAATTATTATATGTCAGAGATAAAATAACAACCACCAGGTATTTTTCTGCAATTTCTCAGATATTTTAAACGTCAAATCTTCAAAAGTCACAATTGCATTCATTTGTGTATTTAGAACACATGTTATTTTTTCAGTTGAAATTGTATTAGCACTGTCCCCAAATGCCCTAGCTGCTCTCACATACTTAAAAAGTACACTCCATGAATGTTTATACTTTATGAAAGTATTAATAGTTTTGATAGTGTAAATTATTTTAATGATGTACATTTTTGTGGTTTGTATAAGAAATGTAGTTAGGCTTAAACCCTAAAACTTTATAATAAACACAAAAGTATTTCTTTGCTTTTCTTTTAATAAGTAACCATGAAACTTATCATTTAATCCTTCATTAAGCTACATTACCTAAGAGCATTTTACTTGGGCTACATGCTAGATTTGTAAAAACAAATGAGACATGATCTCTCCCTAATGAAGTTCCAAATTTAATATTTATTTATAAATTTATAGCATAAAATGAATGTATCATTTATAAGTATCGTGTGCTAATCTATTGTGCAACTGGAGATACTAAATATGCCATTTAAATTAAATGCATGACATTTCTATATGTATTTTACTTCAGTTAGTCTAATAATATTTTAATAATAAGTAATAGTAAGCTAACTTACATAGTAAATGTGCCAAGCATTTGCATATAATTCATTTTGAAGTTTTTTTGAACATTTTCTTTTTCAATAGAGAATGATGAAATTCAAATAATACCTAAAGTTGCATTATAAAATATCAGAAAGAATAAAAAATTTTAAATACATTTACAATGTATTTAATTATGCGATAACTTATACCAACAAAATACGGTATATATTTGAAATTGATGGCTTATTTTAACAAAATGAATTCAAGATTAAGAAGAAAACATAAATAACATGAATACACTGGTAATCATAAAAAAATGTAGAAGTTAGGCAAGATACACTCTCAAAATGACAAAACACCCAGATATGTTTACAGCATGTTTTATTAAACCTAAAGAAAGACATATTTGTTGTTACCTAACCCGTTCCAAAACCAGAATGAACACACAGAAAGTTAACATCTTACTTACAGGAGGAGAGAAAAGCTATTGTATCTAATTCTGATGCCAAAATCAGCCAAGAAGAGCACAGTTATCACACCATCCCTATTCAGCACACACACACCTAGAAAGCAAGCTTATTAAAGAGTTTTAATGTCATATTTTTAGGTTAAATATCATAGTTTATTAAGAGAACAATACATTATGACCAGTAATGTTTTATTAAGGAATATAAGGATGGTTCAACTTTAGAATTCTATTTCTGTAGTCACTACATTCAAAAATTACTAGATTAAGAAAAATATTATTGTCCTGATAGAGTCTTTAAAAAATTTGACATATTCCTAATTTAAAACTCTCAGTAAAAGGAATAAAAGGAAACTTCCTCAACTTAGAGAGTCACAAAGATGAAATGTTGGAGGCATTCACATCAAAGATAGGAAATACAAGGAAGCCAATTATTATTATTATTGTTACTAACCGATGAAATAGGAAAATAGATTTTAGAAAAAGAAACTTTAAAAGGAACTTTTAAAAGTTATTATTTTCACATGATATAAATGTGTTTCAAGAAAATTATCTGGAAAACTATTAGAATCAATAATTCTAATAAGGGAGTTACCCCCAAATGGTACCTTTTTAATGTACATGCAACTGTCCAATTTTAAAGTAGAATCAAAACTGTGCCCATTCAAAATGGAGATAAAACTAAGACATCCAAAAAAAATACCCAGAAATATTAAGACTTGAAAAGAATTGTACAAATATGCTGAAAAGTGATTTTCAAGCAAGAGATAACCTGACATACCAGGATCCTGCATGTAAAGACATCGATTCTCATCAAATAATTTAATAAATTCAAAGTAATTCAAATTGAGCCCTCAATACTTTTCCCTTGGAACTTGACAAGCAAATAAGGAATCCCATTTCAAAGAAAAGTGCAAAATGTAGAGGACTATATGCTCTTGCAAACGAAGCAGGGCATTCCCCCATTAATATTATAAGTCCTGCTCTTGCATACGAAGCAGGGCATTCCTCCTCTGCAAACAGGGAGGACAAAGGAGCCTACAAGACTGGCCTCAGTAGCAAATAGCAGACCTTGGGGGCTTGTTTATATGTAAACATCTTGGAAATCCAGAAAGTCAGGGAAAAGTCAGAAAAACGTGTCTTGTGACTTGGTAACATTCCACAAACGACGGTATAAAATAAAGCGGAGCGTGTCGTTTGGGGCGGCCGCCATGTTTGTCTTGTCTCCTGTTGTCTTGTGTGTTCATTCCTTTGTTCAGGAAACATGCGGACCCCAACAGCAAAAATAGTCAAGACAACTTTTTTTAAACATACAGGAGCTTGCCCTACCAGGTGTCAAACATTCTATAGAGTCACATGAACCACTGTAGGTGGTATTGGTGCATAAACAAAGAGATCATTGACTTCAAATAGACTGAAATCATGTACCCAAATATATATGCCAATTTAGTGTGTACTATAGGTAACCCTCTAGTCATATCTACCTACACTTTCTCCTTGGTTTTCACCTAGACACCAATGATTCCCATATTTGTATCTTCAACACTGTTTTCTTCAGTTGTTTTATATGTTTAATAGCAGCTCAAATTTAAAATATCAAATGGAACTTTTGATTACCAGCCCCAGCAAATTAGTTCCTGACTCCATCTTCCTCACCTTAAGAAATGGCAGTACTTTCTACCCAACTGCTTAAGACGAACATATAGGCATCATCTATGATTATCACTTTCCTGTCAACCTCTTTAAGCAAGGCTGGTTGACTCTACCTCCCAAATAAACCCTAAATCCAACTATCTTCCTTGCTAGCAGCCTAACCTGAGCCACTGCTCCTCTGACTTGGACTCCTGTTAATAGTTTTTCTCCTGCTTCCACTACAGCCCTCTACAATCTATTCTCCCATATGCAAGTGGTATTCTCTGAGGAAAAAACAGAATCCATTCATTCGATATCAATATCCATTGTGCTTCTACTATGGGTCAGGCACTCTTCTAGGCAAAGATTTTTCTATTTCATTCTTTGCTATAGTCTTTCTGCCTAAAAGAGTGCCTGGCCCCACCAACCAAATTCTAGTGGTTGGTGTAGCCAAAAAAAAAATTAAAAATGAAATATATAATATGTTAGTGATAAATGCTACAAAGACAATAAATAAAGCAGGGAATGGAGATAAGGTCTTTGGTTGGGTGAAAATGTAAATAAAGTAACCAGAGAAGTCCTTTCTAAGAAGACTTTTGAGGAGGAGAAGAAAAGGGAGGAGGATGAAAAGAGAATGTGTGAGCGATATTGATTCCTTGGGGACAGGGAGGAGGCAGTCCAAGCAACAAAAATAGGAAGTCCAAAGGCCCTGATATAGAACCATGCCTGTTATATTCAAGGACAGTGAGGATACCAGAGAAGTTTAAACAGAATGAGGAAGATAAAACATGCATAGATTATGTCAGAGAGATAAGAGGGAAGGTGTGGTGTTGGGCAGTGCTATGGACCAAATGATTGTGTCCCCCAAAATTTACCTGTTGAAGCTCTAAACACCAATGTAATGATATTTGAAGGTGGGACCCCATGATGGAACTAGTGTCCTTATAAGGAGAGAAAATGAGACCAGAACTCTCTCTCATCCATGTGAGGACTCAGCAAGAAGCTAGGAAGGAAGCCCTCACCAAGAATCGAATCTGTTGGCAATTTGATCTTGTTCTTGGACTTCCCAACCTCCAGAACTATAAGAAATAAATGCTGTTGTTTAAGCTACCCAGTCTATGGTATTCTGTTATAGTAACCTGAGAAGACTTAGACCAGCAGACAGCAGATCATGTAGGGAGTATGTCATAATAAGAAATTTTCTTTTATTTTGAGTAAGATGGGAAGCATGGAGGGTTTTGAGCAGAAAAATTACATGATCTGACCATGGAAACTGTGATGATAGGATCACTGTGGCTGCTTTGTTGACTGAAGACAGGCAGAGTGGTAAATAGTAAGGAGATAACGGAAACAACACTGGCAGGAAATGATGATTGCTAAGCCCTGGTGGTGGCAGTGGAGATAAATAACAAATAGTAGGTTCAGGAGAGAGATTTAAATATGAAGCAGAATTATGTGCTATCAGATCAGATGTAGAATGTGAGAGAAAGGGAGACATTAAGGACAGAGCCATGGTTTTTGGGTTAAATGATTAGAAGGACAGAAATTATTTTATTTATTTATTTATTTATTTATTTATTTATTTATTAGATGGACTCTCACTCTGTCACCAGGCTGGACCTCAGTGGTTCAATCTTGGCTCATTGCAACCTCCGCCTCCTGGCTTCAAGCAATTCTCCTACCTCACCCCCAGAAGTAGCTGGGACTACAGGCTCACGCCACCACACTGGCTACTTTTTATGTATTTTAGTAGAGGTGGGGTTTTGCCACGTTGGCCAGGATGGCCTTGATCTCTTGACCTGACCTCATGATCCACCCGCCTCAGCTTCCCAAACTGCTGGGATTACAGGCGTGAGCCACCACGCCCAGCCCAGAAGTGGTTTTAACTGAGATGAGAAAGACTGCAGGAGGATCAGGTTTGAGGAGGAATCTTAGGAAATTTATTTCAAACATGTTTAAATATCCAGGTGGAGATGTTGGTTAGACAAATGGGTATGTAAGTTTTGAGTTCAGGCTAGAGATAGAAATTTGGGAGCCACAAATACAGAGATGATATTTAAAGTCATGACACTTGATGAGAGGAAGTTAATGAAGAAAAATAAGATATCTAAGAACTGAGCTCCACGGAACTACAATATGTAAATGTCAGGAAATGATATGGATGATTCAGAAAATAGATTGAGAAGGTACAGCCAGAAAGATAGAGAAAAACAAAATAAAATGTCATATCCTGAAAGCCAGGTGAAGGAAATATTTCAAGACAGCTTGATCAAATAGGCCAACTTCTGCTAATTGTTCTGGTATTATGAGGATTAGTAAATGAATATTAGAGTTAACAATGGAATGTTGTCATTGACTTTGATGAGAGCAGTTTTGGGTAAAATAATAAAGATAACATCCTTCCTTGAGTGGAATCAGCAGAAAATGAGGATCAAAATGAAGCAACTAAATCTCACCCTCCACCCCCAGCACACACACACATACAGAGAGAGAAAACAACAACAACAACCACCACCACCACCACCAGAGCAAAAAAGACAAAATATATGAAACAGTGACATTCAAGACACTTAGCATTAGACAACGAAGGATACTAATCTCTGAGAGATAGGAAATAAATAAGGTCAACTCTGTGATTGCCCCCAAAGTCCTGCCTTGGGAGAGTTTCCAAGCTATAGCCAAGGCAGTGGGAGCCCAGGAAGAGCTCAGCAGATCCCTTGATTTGAGATGGAGATAAGAATCCAATGAGAACAAGGTGGCTACAACACAGAGAACTGAGTACTGCAGAGGAGAGGGTTGAAGAGGCTTGAATTTTCATCTGAGTAGCAATCAGTCCATGAATGTGAGGAAAGTATCAGAGGCTAAGGGGAAAATTACCAGAAAAGATTAGAGGAAACCCAGTAATAACACAGGGCCATAATAGTGACTGTACCTACCAGTCAAAGACTGGAAATCCACAGACTGGAAAAAGGACAATGCATAGAGTACTTAGAAGGATCCTGCCTCAGTAGTGGTAGAAAAATAAATTCATGAAATGCCATTAAATGTTTACAATAGAAAAGAAGAAAGGTCTCAAATCAATGACCTTAGTGTCTATCTTAAGAAACCAGGGAAAGAAGAGCAAATTAAATCTAAAGCAAGCAGATGAAAGAAAATAGTAAATATCAAAGTGGAAATCAACAAAATAGAAAACAAAACAAAACAAAAAAACTGAGAATATTAAGGAAACCAAAAGCTAATTCTTAGAAAAGATAAAATTGAAAAACGTAGAGCCAGACTGACCAGGAAAAAAAGAAAGAAGGTAGAAATTTACCAACATCACAAACAAGAGGTGATATCACTACAGATTTTACATATATTTAAAGGATGATAAAAACTTTGTAGCAATAAATTTGGAAACTCAGATGACATGGATGAACTCTTTGAAAGATACAAACTGCCAAACTCATTCAAGATGAAATAGATGAGCTGAGTAGCCATATATTTATTGAGGAAATTTAATTTCTAGTTTTAAATTTTTAACTTGTAGTTTTAATAAGTTAAATTTATTTTATATTGTAGAAGTTGAATGTCTTCCCATAAACTACAGTTTCTTAACTAATGAGTTCTACCAAATATTAAGGAGGAAATAATAACAATTCTACACAAACTATTCCAGAAAACCAAAGAGGAGGCAATACTTCCTTCTCATTCTCTGAGGATTAAGACATTTAAGCAGGTGTTGCACTGATTTAAAATATTAAAAAATTGAAAAAGACAAAGGTATTAAAAGAAAAAAACTACACAGACACAGATATAGATAGATACACATCTTATGACCATAGATGCAAACACTCTTAAAATCAGAACATGTAACAATAATAACATATCACAGATGATAATAGTAATATCTGAAATATACTACATAGTATGATTACATATTTTGGCACAATATATTGTTATATATTGTTATAACAATGTATAACAAAGGTAACATTATGACCAAGTGGAGCTTATCCCAAAAATGTAAGATTGGTTTAAAACGCAAAAATTCATTCACCATGTCAAAAAACTGAACAAGAAAAACCATATGATTATCTCAATAGATACAGGAAAGTCATGTCACAAATCCAACATCTGTTAATGATATATATGTATGAAAATGTCTTGGCCAATTATGAATATATGAAAATATTTTCAAGCTGGTTAAGGGCATGTACTTTCTTTAAAAAAAAAAATTACTGTAAGAGCAGGAATAAGACAAAGATGTTCACTCTTGCAACTTTTATTCGACATCATCCCAAAGGTTCTAACCACTGCAGTCAGACAAGAAAAGAAATGAAAGGCATCCGGATTGGAAAATCTACCAAAAGGCAACTAGATCTAAGTGAGTTTAGCAAAATTGCAGTATCAAGATACATACTTAAAATCTATACTATTTTCATGTACTAGCAATGAACAATCAGAAACCGAATTTAAAAATATATCATTTATAGTAGGGATAAATCTAACAAAAGATGTGCAAGAACTGTACCCTGAATAGTATAAAATATTGCTGAGAAAGACTCAACAAGATTTTAAAAAAGAAAATACATGCTTAGTTCACGTGTCTGAAGGTTCAAGATTGTTAAGACATTGATTATACCCAAATTTAATTGTACTAGTGCCCCCTTATTTGTGAGGGATACGTTCCAAGACCCCCAGAGGATGTCTGAAACCTCAGCTAATACCGGACCCAATATACACTGTTTTTTCTTATACATACACACTTACAATAACGTTTAATTTATAAATTAGGCATAGTAAGAGATTAGCAACAGCAACAAATAATAAAATAGAACAATTGTAACAATACACTATAATAAAGGTTATGTGAATGTTCTCTCTCTCTAAATATTTTACTGTACTGCACTGATTTATTTTCAGACCTCAGATGACTATGGGTAACTGAAACTGAGGAAAGGAAAACCATGGATAATGGGGACTACTGTATTGTTTCAATGCAATTTCAATTAAAATATCTGCAAGCTTTTTTGGAAGAGTGGACAAGGTAAGTCTAAAACTCACGTGTAAATGCAAAGGACCTATAATAGCCAAAACAACTTGTAAAAAGGACAAGTAGAAAAGCTAACTCTATACGATTTCAAGACATATCAAACTACAATAATCAGGAGCATACTATTGGCATGTAGATAAACAAATGGATGAGTGGAACAGAGTCCAGAATATATCCACACATATATGAACTACTGTATTTCAACAAAGTTACAAAGGCAATGCAGTAGAGAAGACAGAGGCTTCCAACAAATGGCACTAGAACAACTGGACATTCATACACACACAAAAAAATTTGATAGTAATACTGTATTAGTAGAGTTCTCCAGACAAACAGAACCAATATATAGATATATAAATATAAGAGGAGACTTATGGAAATTGGCTTACCCGATAATGGAGGTGAAATCCTACAATATGCCATCTGGAAACTGGAAAACCAGGAAAACCAGTGGCATAATTCAGTTCAAGTCCCAAGGCCTGAGAACCAAGAGCTCTAATTTCCCAGGAAAAAGATAAACGCCCTCACTCAAGAAGAGATAATTTGTTCTTACTCTGACTTTTTGCTCTGTTCAGGTTCTCAACAAATTGGAGGATGCCTGCTTACATAGGCAGTGATCCTTTTTACTCAGTCTAGTGATTCACATGCTAATCTCTTCTGGAAATACCCACATAGACACACTCAGAAATACGGGCATATCTCAGAGATATTGTGTGTGGTTCCATTCCAGACCACTTCAATAAAGGGAATATTACAATAAAGCAAGTCACACAATTTTTTGGTTTCTCAGTGCATATAAAAGTTATGTTTTCACGATACTGTAGTCTATTAAGTGTGCAATATCATTATGTCTAACAAAACCATGCACATGCTTTAATTTAAAAAATACTTTATCACTAAAAATGTTAACAATCATCTGAGCCTTCATAATCTGTTTGCTGGTGGAGGGGCTTACCTTGATGCTGATGGCTGCTGACTGATCTGGGTGTTAGTTGTTGAAGATTGGCATGGCTGTGGCAATTCCTTAGAGACAACAGTGAAATTTGCCACATTGATTCCTCTTCCTTTCACAAAAGATTTATCTGTAGGATGAGATGCTGTTTGATCACATTTTACCTACTGCAGAATTTCTTTCAACATTGGAGTCAATCTTCTGAAGCCCTCCTGCTGCCTTATTGAGTTTATAGAATATTCTAAATCCTTTGTTGTCATTTTGACAACTTCACAGCATCACCAGGAGTAGTTTCCATCTCAAGAAACCTATTCTTTGCTCATCCACAAGAAGAAACTCCTCATTCACTAAAATTTTATTATGAGACTGCAGAAATTCAGTCCCATCTTCAGGCTCCACTTCTAATTCTAGGTATCTGGATATTTCCATCACTTCTTTAGTTTATTTCCTCCACTGAGGTCCTGAGCCACACAGTCATCAATGAGGGTTAGAATCAACTTCTTCCAAATTCCCATTAATGTTTATATTTTGACCTCCTATCATGAATCATGAATGTTCTTCATGGCATCTAGAATAATGATATGGTTAGGCTTTGTGTTCCCAGCCAAATCTCATCTTGAATTGCAAGGTGTTGAGGGAGGGACCTGGTGAGAGATAATTGAATCATGGGAGTAGTTTCCCCCATGCTGTTCTGGTGATAGTAAGTGAGTTCTCATGAGAAGTGATGGTTTTTTAAGGGGCTCTTCTCCCTTCTCTCTTTCTCACCTGTTGCCATGTAAGATGTGCCTGCTTTTCCTTCCACCATGATTGTAAGTTTCCTGAGGCCTCCCCAGTCATGGGGAACTGTGAGTCAATCAAACCTCTTTCCTTTATAAATCACCCAGTCTCTGGGAAGTTCTTCATAGCAGTGTGAAAACGGACTAATACAAACGGTAAATGCTTTCCAGAGGTTTTCAATTGACTTTGCCACATCCATCAGAGGAATTACTATCTATGGTAGCTGTAGCCTAACAAAGTGTATTTCTTAAACAATAAAACTTGAAAGTCAACATGACTCCTTGACCCATAGGCCACAGAGTGAATATTGTTACCAAGCATAAAAACAACATTAATCTTCTTGCAAATCTCCACCAGAGCTTTTGTGTGACCATGTACATTGTTGATGAGCAGTAATATTTGAAAGTAATTGTCTACGGCCATACCACCCTGAACACGCTCAATCTCCTCTGAAAAGAATCTTTTTCCTGAACAGTAGGTCTCAACAGTGGGCTTAAAATATTCAGTAAACCATGCTGTAAACTGTCGTCTAAGCTTTGCTTTTACATTTCTGAAGCACAGATGGAGGAAATTTGGTATCATTTTTATGAGCCCTAGGGTTTTAAGAATGGTAAACAAGCATTGGCTTCAGCTTAAACTCACCAGTCACATCAGCCCTTAAGAGAGTAAGCTTGTCCTTTGAAACTTTGAATCCAGGCACTGATGTCTCTTCTAGCTATGAAAGTTCTAGATGGCTTCTTCTTCCAACAGAAAGCTGTTTCATCCATATAGAAAATCTGTTGTTTGGTGTAAGCTCCCTCATCAATGATTTAGCTAAATCTTCTGTATAACTTGCTGCAGTTTCTACATCAGCACTTGCTGCTTCACCTTCCACTTTTATGTCATGGAGTTGATATCTTTGCTTAGATTTCATGAACCAAACTCTGCTGGCTTCATGTTTTTCTTCTGCAGCTTCCTCACCTCTCTCAGCCTTCATAAAATTGAAGAGAGTTAGGTCCTTGCTCCAGATCAAGCTTTGACTTAGGGAATGTTGTGGCTGATTTGATCTACACTGACCATTTAAGCTTTCTCTGTATCAGCAATAAGGCTGTTTCTCTTTCTTATCATTTACGTGTTTGCTAGAGTAGTACTTTTAATTTTCTTCCCAAACTTCTTTACATTCACACCTTGGCTGTTTGGTGTAAGAGGCCTACCTTGGCTTTCAACATGCCTTCCTCGCTATGCTTAATCATTTCTAGCTTTTGATTTAAAGTGAGAGATGTGTGACTCTTCCTTTCACTTAAACCTTTAGAGGCCTTTGTAGGGTTTCCTAACTGTCCTCATTTCAATATTACTGTATCTCAGAAAATAGGAAGGCCTGAGGAGAGAGAGAGACTTGAGGGAACCGCTGGTTGGTGGAGCAGTCAGAACACACATATCATTTATCAACTCCAGCCTGGGGTATAGGAGTGAAATCCTGTCTCAAAAAACAACAAAATCTATTCTTTTAAAGATATGTTGATAGGTAAAGATACCAAAGACTTATTATTGAAGATCAAAAGAGAAATTATTGAAGAGCAAAATCACAATGATATTTGCATAGGACTTGGATCATATTTATGTAAAATGTTAAAACCTCTGTGTATATACATGTTTGTGTACAAACTGTATGTTGATCTGCAGATAATTGTTTGCAGTCGCATACAGTTCAATATTGGAGGTTGCAGGAGAAGAAATGGAGATTTGGGAGCTGAAAAGAGACTTTTCAGGTTTTCTCATGTACTTTTTTGCCTTACCTTCTTTTCAGTATTGTATCAGCAAAAGTAAATCAGTAAACGGTTGACCCAGACAATGTAGGCATTCTAGGCACTGACTCCCTGCACCATGGAAAATCCACATGTAACTTTGACTCCCTCAACATTTTACTAATAGCTTACTATTGACCAGAAGCCTAATCAGTACATGAACAGCCAATTAACACATATTTTGTAAGTTATGTGCATTATATAATATATTCTTGTAATAAAGTAACCTAAGGAAAAGAAAATCTTATTAAGAAAATCATTAGGAAGAGAAAATACATTTACAGTAGTGCATTATGTGTATCGGTCCTGTAAGTTTCCATCTTCTGCTTACAACATGAATCATCTGTCTGAAATAGCAAAATACTTGCAGCTGCAGACCTCAATCTCTGGTACACACCAAGCGGTTCAAGTCATGACTTTTCTCTGCTTCTGGGAGCACTTCCAGCATCACTAGTGGTACTTAGTATGGATGCCATGGTGTCATTCAAGGTTTACAGGATTGCACTAAACATGATGAAGACAAAATATGCAAGAACCTCAAGACACCACGTTTTGCTGTGATACACAACTTACTTGAGAGATAAACCACTCACTCGGAGATGATTATCATCAAACAGTGAGTGGATACTCAAAACCCTGGAGCTCACCACAACAGCAACAGGAGGCAGCTAAAAAAGTTACTATAGAAGTACAATATGCCGTACAGTGAATTTTATGCAGTTATAATTTACTACTGCATCTTTACATTTCTCTCAACTTCTATGCGCCATGCATCGTCTGTGTTTGTATGTGTTTGTTTTGATAAATTTAAACCTCTTATAACAGATTTCTGTATATTTTATGGTAGTAACTGATAAAATAGACTAGTGTCTACATATATTTTACGCATTCGTGACATACCTACCATTTTCTTAATTTTTTGATATTTCTAGACTACAATGTTTATATGAAAGTCTTTTTCAAATTGTTGCAAATCTCCAAAATTTTTCCAATATATTGATTGAAAAAAAAATGCATATAAGTGGACCTGTACAGTTCAAACCCATTTTGTTAAAGGGCTAGTCATATATACTATATAAGTAGAGTTTAAAGAAAAAACAACAATAGCCTGTACCCACCAACCAACTTAATCATTATAACCTGACTTCTCTGAGGGTTCTTTGTGCTCTACTAAGTCCCTGTGTGGAAATTACCCTAAAGGCAAAGGGATACATGCACACTGCCAGGCAAGTGTGATGGCTGTTTTATACCACATTATATTATTTTCATTATCATTACTTTTTCTTCAAGGATGGGCTTGAACTATATGGAAAGTTTGTGTATATGGTTTAATGTGAGTGCTCTATGATTCAACTTATTATTGAAATAAACAGCAGCAACAATATTATTCCTTTACATTCACATAGCCTCATTCACAATGTCATGGTCTCAGTTGCCTATTATGTGAATATGGGAAAAGTTACAATGAAAAAGCAGCACCAGGACCAGCCACCACTACAAGAAGGTTTTAAAAAAAGTGCTAATGTCATAAAAATGTGTGTTATTGCTATTTACATTTTGTTAAATTTAATATCTAGATATAAAAATATTACACTGCAGACTAAGTGGTGACACAGAAAACCAGAAAAGAAAAAATGTGGTGTAGCACTGCAGATTTCTCTAGACTTTAAAGAAAATACTTGCAGACTTACAGACTCAAAATTGGAAATGAGATGTTGACAATTGGAATTACCTGGAATTCAGTAGTTCACTTTATCGGGATCACTAATATCCAGTATTGATTATCTGGAATTCAGTGGTTTCACAGCAGCCCTTTTCAAGGGTAGACTGCAGTCAAAGTTGATGTCCCAAACAGAAAGGCTTCAAAACACATTGAGATTTTTCATGTAGAAAATTATCCACCTGAGTGCAGTCTGTGTGTAAGGGTTACCTAGCCTTTACTATTATCATATTCTATAACAGGCACAGGCGAGAGCAACCATGTTGTGACCTGCAGTCCCCAGCTTGTAGTGATGCAAACAGTTTTTGTGCTAGACACAAGGATGATTTTATGCTGGTGCATGTAGGATCTTCAGGTGATGACTCCATCTGCGATCAGTGTCACAGTGCTCTTGGACACAAACCCAAGGATTGTGATAAATCAGTGCTATGGAGAAGGGCGGAGAACCCACATGGATACCCCCAGTCTGAAGCCATCTGCTGCTTCAAACTTTGCTTAAAATGGCAGAAAGTGAAGGCTGCTGGTACAGAAATGAGACATAAAGAAAATATATTTTTTGGAGGGTGCTTCAGGGATTTCTCTCCCCAGGAAAATGAAAGTGAAGCCTTTTATTATGGTGTCCCTAAAAAGTCTGCTTTAAAATTGATAAACATCTATTTTCTGGGGCTATGGGTTTGGAAACTCTAAACTCTCCAAGGATTAGAATGCATGTGATTTCGACTGTAAGAAAGAAACTGAGATAAATACCCAAATTCTATGTATACTACACACCTGTTTAAGAGAAAGTGAAAGTGGGAATTTTAGATTATATGTTATGCTTAGTTGTTTATAAAGAAATCTATGACTGCTGATTTTCTGGGGCATATATATTTATCACTTATTATTTAGTGACAGGTGCTGGATAATTTGATTAAATGCTCCTAAATCTTATGACACAGATGAGAAGTTATGTTCAGAGATATCAAAAAATTAAATACCACTCTTTATATTTCATACAACTATTTGTATTTCTACCTTTGAAGCTAAGTAAGCTTTCACAAGACGTGAAATTTCTAGGACGTAAGGACACTTTCCCCATTTTATAAACATGGTTCAGTCAAAATTATGTGACTCCTATGTTGATTCTAACATAACTCTCAACATATTATGCCATGAAGAGAGAAGGGCTTCTGAAGTGCTACCAAAAATAAGCAGTGGAAAGAGTAGTAGCATTTACTCTACAGTGGATGATGAGATTGGAAGAAGGCCTTGAAGAGATGACCCTAATGGCCTTATGCAAAGTTTCAAACATGCACATCAGGGCATTGCTGCTTAAATTAATATGTTTAATCAGTAACAAAGGACACATGGACACTCTCAGTATGTGAGGCCAGCATCCATTCTACACAGCTATGTACAGGCAGATCACCAGATGCCTTGGTGCTTTTCATTTCTGAAAGTTACCATCGAGCACCAAAGGCAATATTGACCCACAGCATCTATATGAAGCATTGGGATATCCACATGCCATGCTTCCAGGTGGGCACAGTCCATCAGGTCATATTTTGATAACGATTATGGTGTTCCTTAAGTTTTATGGATATAATGTTAAGGTTGTCATCCTACCCACTTCAAAAACACTATTCTCAGAGCTTCCAGTTCTATGTGGAAAGACTCATTTTGGCTTCGAGAGTTCACTTTTGGAGTCTCTTTAGGGGTCACACAAACAATATCTATCTACACCATGTTTTAAAATGTGCGCACTGGAGACGTTATTATGATGTCACAAACCTGTATTTTTTTGTAGATTTAAGTCCAAGAAATATTTGCAAGGCACACACAAACAAATCCCGGTAATTTCAAAAATCTTCAGAAATCCCACTCGGGGCTGCTGAAGGTGAAATTTCACCCAGGCTATAATTTTCCCATACTGCACTCCAGGGCCAGTGGAGAGCCTTTTACTTTACCAAACCTATTCTGAAATTCCCCAGCATATCAAGGACAACCTCATGAATAAAGAGCACTGCTCAGGGAGAACCTGACGCAGAGTGGAAGTGAATGTGGTACTGAGATTTATGAAGTTTGACATTTAAAAGAAACTTCCATGGACTTCTTTAGTGATCTTCATGACCACATCTAAGCCACAAACAAGAGGCTTCCAGCTTTCCCAGATGTATGAGACTCTATGCCAGAAAACACAAATGCCCTGAGGATTATCACCTGCAGGGGATTTGCTTGAATCCCCAGCAGATGTAATAGAAGCCCACAGGAGACAGATTGCCAAGCCATTTTTTATTTGGGGTTATAAGGTTGCCCAACAGTTAGATCTTTCCAACATCGCCTTAGTGAAGATACATGTAGAGCTTGACCACTTCCTGTTGTCTCTTTCTTATGCTATGTCCTGGTGCCAATTCATAAATGACTATACCTCTATGATTTGTTGCAAGGGTGAATTTTTTAGAATCACTTGCCTAATAGAGAAGAGGGCTAAAACTGTCATTGCCTACGTTAATTCAACATTCATTCATAATGAAGTACAATTTACTTGATTGCTTAAATTAATAGGTTTAATCAGTAACAAGGAATTCCTTTATTTTAGCATCACAGAACAGAGACTAGAACCATCCTGGAGCTGATAAGCTGCTGAATTGAGTAGGGGATTTGTTCCTCAGGTATATATTGCAGATACTACCTCCGGGGACCTCGATCCATCAGGGCTAATGTTCTTCCCTGTCTCAGAAGCATTACACAGAAAGCTAGAACAGTACCAAAATCAATGTTGACGTCTTAAGGAACTCATGCTTGTTTACTTCCTCAAAAAGGCAGGTAAATATAAAGACATTTTTAAAAGAGCAGTCTGTTGTTTGAACAATTGAGACAGACCATGTGAAAAAACATTAGTGAGCTGTCTACAACAAACATAATTTGATGGCTTTAAGATACTTTCTTACTGCTGAGATTACAGTAGTCTGTGACAACACCCCTTTTCGAAAAACTGAATAAGCCTTCTAAGCTGGGAAGGATGGAGCTGCCTGTGTGAGTGTGTGCAGTGTAATTGTGAACGTTCAGAGCAACAGAGCCCATAACAACAATAAATTAAAAATAAAATCCCACGAAGTATGACATCTCTGAATCATAGCCTCTTCAATATGGTTCAAAATGTATTTTGCAGGCTAAGGGAAACTGTGCCATCATAAGAAAAAGTCATGGTTCTTTTTCAAAATGCTTGGGACTAATTACAGTTAACAATGGCCCCACAGATGTCCACGAACCAAACACTTTTTTTTTTCTGTAACCTTGTGTGATGCTGCCGTAGTCTACAAGGGTACCTGTGCTGATTGTATTAATTTGCTGGGGCTGCCATAGTAAATTACCATGAAGTGGATGGTTTAAAAGAGCAGAAATTGATTCTCTTGCATTTCTGGAGACCCTGAGTCTGAAATCAAGGTGCTAGGAGGAATTCCATAGCCCCTAAGGGAGAACCCTTCCTTGACTCTTCCAACTTTTGGTTGCTCCAGGCATTCCTTGGTTCCTGGCAGCATAATCTAATCCTAATCTTCATAACAATAGAATAATCCATAATTCTAATCTTCATTTTTTTAATGACTTTCTCTATGTATCTTCTCCTTCTGTCTCTCATAAGGACACCATCACTGAATTGAAGAGCCAACCCAAACTAGGATGATTTCATCTCAAGATCTTTACCTTAATTACATCTGCAAAAGACTCATTTCAAATAAGATCACATTCTGAGATTCTGTGTGAGCGTATCTTTTGGTGGCCACAATTCAACCCACTGCAGTAGACCTAAACACAGCTGCATGAACACAAGCTGCACAACTGCTTATGCCTCCCTGGAGGCTCATGATTATCGTTCCTTTGAGATGATGTTATAAGTACATTCCCACAGGGAACTGCTACTGTATCTTCCTGAATCCATATGGCAGAGTCATGTCTTGTTACGTGGTGGGAAGCCCAAAACTTTTGGAATTACTTCTGCAAATATCCTGACAGGGAAAAAGCATGTTTTCAGCTGTATTTGATGATCTAGTTTTTGCAGTCCTTGAGATTGCCCTCAATGTTCTAAAGGGAAACATCCCCCAGATAGTACACTATATTCAGATTTTGAAAATAATGCAGGAATGACCAAAGATTTGGGTAGTACTACAGCCCCCTTAAAACCACAAAATGTCCATGGGGCAAGAGGAAGGTTTTTTGCATTCCAAAGCTTAGCCCACCTTTGCTTCCAACCCCTGACCGTCAGTGATGAAGGGTCCAGAGAAGTTGTGTTTAGCGAAAAACTAAAGAATATACCTGCTGAGGAAAATATGGTCACCACCATTACCCATATCATATGGATATTAGCATTTAAAAAGCCTTAAATACTCTGAGTGTCTGAAAAAAACTTTTAAGAAAAGATACGAGTCTGTACTTCAACAAAGCTCTGTTTCACACCAGAGTAAACAAGAAAAGGAGACTCCACCTTTTTTTGAACTGAGAGATCCAACAATCAACTTTTACCTAACCCAGCATAAATCAACCATATAAAAAAATACTGCTTCTGAACAAGATGAAGACAAAGAGAGCTGCTTCTGAACAAGATGAAGCAGGTATAGAGGTTAATATATGGCCAGAAGGGCCATTAGAATGCAATAGAAAGCACAAAGCTGCTACCCCTGACAACAGGGACTCGGTCTGTTTGCCAAACAGTTGAGCACAGCGAAGCAACACCCTTAAGGGTGGGAGATATTTATGAGACTCTTATCAGAACTAAACTTTCTATTTGATATCTTGAGGAAACATGCTCAGAGATATCAGCTGGAGCAGATGAAACAAATCACCAGGCAACATTCTTCTCAGCAAAAATGCCCAGTACATTGGCTCCAAGAAAGTGAAAGATTATCCTGATATAGGTATATCAGAACTAAATATTTTGAAGAAAAAAAAAAAACATGACTTGCTTTGTAAAAAAAAAAATAGGGTCTTCTTAAAAATAAGGGTTTTATAAGCATTCTGCTTGCCCTCCTTAAAAGGAAAAAATAAGAAGTGACAAAGGGCAGGGGAGAGAAAAAGGAGAGTCTAAGCCTCGGGGCACGGTGGTAAAGTGGGTGATATTGGGCTGATCACAGCAAGTGCTGTGGGGCTGGGCTCATAATGAACATACAGCAGAGGTCATAAACTTTTTCTGTTAAAAACAAGATAGCAAATAGTTCAGGTTTTGCAAGGCCAGATAGTCTCTGTTGCACTACTCAATTCTGACATTGCAGGATGAAAGCAGTCATCAATCACACATAAACACATAGCTGTGGCAGTGTCCCAGTAAAACTTTATTTACAAAAACCAGATATGGCCCATCCATATTCATGTAGAGAAGGGATAATAAATATCATTCATGGAGTAAAAAAAAAATCAGAAAAGATTATCAATTACAATTATTTATTATATTATTAAATTATTATTAATATAATATGATATATTATATCATATCATATTATATTATATATATATAATATATAATATAATATGATAATTATTAATATAATTATCAATTATTATCAATTACAGCAATTTTTAATGTGCATATTCACAGATGGCCAAACACTTCACGGTCCATCTGTTGGTAAGCAGTGAATGGAGACAACATTTAAAATGTTGCCCCATATCTGGATGTTTCAGTTATGTGGCAGTAAAATGTAACTCTCCATGTTTATATATAGTGAAATAATGTATTCCATCTCTGAGTGACATCTATGACAGCATCCAAAACACTATAGGTGACCATGTTAACACTGTCGGCAAAGCTCTGGCAAACCAGTATCTGCCCTCAGTTCCTCATACTAGACAGAGAGCACTGTTCTGGGAAGAGGAGACTGGACTACTCAGCAGCTGTTCTAATGGCAAAATGTGTGATCTTGGCTTTACTCTTCGTGCTTCTCAGACAGCACTTGTTCCTTTCTGTGTTATTCCCTAGCCTACAAGGGAGTCACCTCCTGATTAAGTTCCTGGGTTCCCCACCCACATCCAGAGGCCCTAAGTCAATACCATAATCTTTAAAGTCAGGAGAATTTTTATAATAATCCCCACCAATGGTGCCATTATCCATGGATGACAGAACCCAGCATGAGTTATGTTAGCAACTGCCTTTGGAATGGATTTTCCTGTTACATTCTTGCCTTCCCTGAGACACGCTAAACACTTTCCTACCTCCCCAGTCCACCAGGTACACAGCATTGGCTGGGAACAGAACTCCAGCAAGACCCCAACGTACAGCAAGCACCACCAGGGTCTCTCAGCAAACCGGGAAGCTGAAACGATGTACAGTTTATAGAGTTTATGGGTAACATCTATACTGCTTAGCAGTACTATGTAGTCAGTGTGAAGGTTCAAAAAGTGGAAATTTCTACCTCTAGCAGTGAAATATGAATGTTTCTTAATGTCCTCATTTCCTCCTTGCTTTGCTACGTATTTCTGGTTACCAGCAGCATCGTTGTAAAATTTACCTTCTTGTCTATCAGTAGGCCTTTACTGTATAACAAGCTTCCTAAAACTTAGTGGTTTTTACACAACATTGATTATTGTCATGATTGAGTTAGTCCTTTGAATGGTTCAACTGGCTTGGGCTAGCTTGGCTCATTTTTACAGTCAGCCAGTGGCTCAGTGAGGACTGGATGATCAAGGATGATCTCATACGCTGATGGCTGGCAGGCTGGTTGCTCCAGGGGACCTCACCGGAACAACCGCTGGGACCACTGGAGTCTTTCTCCACATGGCCTTTCATCCACTAGAGGCCCAGGAATGGCTGTTCACACAGTGGCCAGGGGTGGCAAATCTAATGTGCAAGCATTTTCTTCAAAGCTTACTTGATTTCCAGTGCTAATGTCCTATTGGCCAAAACAAGTCCCATGTCAAAGGTCAGAGTCAGTGAGGGTGAGGATGCAGGAGACATTACAAAATTGGGAACCACTTCTGCAACAATTTACTCACCCTGGAAGATGTGCGAGGGTGAATGCTCCCTGCAGTTGATTTGAGTGCAAGTTTCATGAAGACTCTCATGATTTGGCTGGTCTTACTGATGGTAGTGACATGAGTGTAGGTCAGCATTACACAACTTCCCTGTACATGTCAGCTTGTCACCCTTTTCTGTGAACAGAAAACAAGAGAAATTTTTAGCCTCAGGTCATCATGATTTTGGGGAACATAAAATTCAAATGTTTTCCAATCATAACTATATGAGTTGTATCTTTTAAAGGTCCAAATCCAACTTGGTATTTTAAACTTCAATGTACAAATGTCATTTGCACAAATCTTTTAAAATTTACTTTTTTAAAAAAATTAAATAAAACCCGTTGGACTGAATTGTGTCATCCTAAAATTCCTAAGTTGAATCCCTAATCTGCAATGTGATGATATTTGGAGAAAAGTAGACGGTAATTGGAGTCTTTGGGATCTAATTAGGTTTAGGTGAGGTCATGAGGGTGGGGCTCTTGTCATGGGATTAGTGGCCTTATAACAAGAGACACCAGAGAGATTCCATCTATGCTATTTTGTTATGACAGCCTGAGCTGAGTAAGACATCTATGGAGGAATAATTTGCTCATCTTGAGGTCTCCTCTCTTCCTCTTTTGGTGTCCACTAGGAAGTCTGAAAAAGTTAACTTGTTCACTTTTGGATTTTTGCTCTTCTGAGGCATAAATATCCTAAGTTTCATCGGGATTCTTGAAACCCACCCCTTTATTTTCTATTTCTTTCTTTTCTATATTTTTAATGTGTGTGACTTTTAAGTATGCACCAACACATCTTCCCACGACTATTTTAATACTTTTAGTGACATAAAACCTTTTCTTTAAAAGGCATTACCTTCTACAGGCAACAATAATTTACTGTACATTGCAAAAAAACTAAAATGGTATAATTGGATTGTCTGTAACACAAAGGTAAATGCTTGAGGTGATGGATACTCTGTTTTTTACCCTGATGTAATTATTATGTGTTGCATGTCTGTGTCAAAGTACCCCATGCACCCCATAAATATATACAAAATATATACACCTACCATGTATCCACAAAAATTTAAAATTTAAAAAAATAAACCAAATAAGTAAAAAATAAAAAGAAATGACCTAAGGTAACCAATTTGTCTTGGTTTGCCTAGAACTTTTCTAATATTAGCACAGAAATCCCTACATGTGAGGACACCCCTAGGTAGCCAGCAAGCAGGGATGGCTGGTCACCCTGCATGCCCTTCAAAACAAGCCTCCAAATGAGCCCCACACATATTTACTGTTCCATGAATATCTGTGAATCCAAAATTCTATTTAGAAAGCGACTTTTTTTTTCTTTCTATTAAATAGTTCATCCTTCTCAAAATACAACTCTCAATAATACATGTTGGTCCTGCTCAGCCTTTATTTTGATGCTGCTGCTGCTGCTGAAAGGATGGTTGCTTACCAGCTATGGTGAGAAGTGTGAAAAGTGAGGCTCTCACCATGTCATAGCTCCTGGCTCATGTATTGTTGGTGATGAGACGTGCCTCAGCCAGGACATACCTCATCGGTGGCAAAGTGTGATTTCCAGCCATCCGATGCTGCATCATAAATATGTGGACATGCAGAGGATTAAATCTCATACAGCTAGGATGCTGGTAGACTCCACATCTGTTGTTACACTCTGTAACAGGACCAGAGTGTCCCTGATGATTATGTAACAGTGACCCCAGCAGGCTTTAGAGGCACCACAGGGTGGGCTCAGAACAAAGTTTAGCATGAGTTCAGTTTATAGTTTAGCTTAATTTTATCTACTCATTCACATTTTGTACCAAATTTTTGTTCCCCATTCTTGTGCCCTTGTTTGAACTAACATGTTCAGGGAATATGTATCATGTTCTGGAATACTCTAGGCAGGAGTCAGCACACTTTTTCTATAAATAGCAAAATAGTATTTTAGGCTTTCTGGGCCATATGAGCTCTGTTACAACTATTGAACTCTGCCATTGTAAAGCCAAAGCAGACACAGGCAATACATAATGAATGGGTATGATTGTGTTCCAATAAAACTTTATTTATAAAAATAGGCAGTAGCCAAAATTGTGCCTGTGGGCTGTAGCTTGCCAACTTGTAGTCTAGTGAAACAATTGTAGTCAGATGCAGAGATCTGAAGCAAACAAATGTTAAAGTATTTTTGGGGATTTAATAGAGAATCCAGTTTGATCCACTGGACTGCTAAAGGTTTCAAATCATTGTGATCTTGATCTAATTGTTCAACTTTGGGGGCCACTCCAGAAATTTCACTAACACATTGCCACACTTCTTGTCCAGGGGCTTTTGGGAGCGTTGAGTGCAGATCTTCTGAAGCTCATCTGGGTTAAAAAACAAAAGCCTCTCTGCACTCTTTGAGTATATAAACTGAGCAGAGCCCACATTAAAATCTTTTGCCAGGCTGGTGCAGTGGCTCACGCCTATAATCCCAGTGCTTTGGAAGACCATGATGGAAGGACTTGATGCCAGGAATTCAAGACTCCATCTCTACAAAAAATTTTTTTGGTTAGCTAGGTGTGTTAGTTCATTTCATGTTACTATAAGGGAATAACTGAGGCTAGGTAATTTATAAAGAAAAGAGGTGTCTCTGATTCTGCTGGCTGGACAAGCAGCATGATGCTGGCATCGGTTCAGCTTCTGGTGAGGACTTGGAGAGCTTTTACTCATGGTGAAAGGCAAGGGAAGCTGGTGTGTCACATGGTGGCAGAGGGAGCAGAGAAAGAGGAGAAGGTTGTGGGCTCTTTTAAACAACCAGCTCTCATGTGAACTAACAGAGTGAGAACTCACTTATTACCATGAGGATAGAACAATGCCACTGGTAAGGGATCTGCTCCCATGACCCAAACGCTGCCCACTAGGCCCACCTCCAACATTGGGAATCACATTTCAATGTAAGATTTGAAGGGGACAAACATTCAAACTGTATCACCGGGAGTGGCGGTGTGAGCCTATAGTCCTAGCTAATTGGGAGGCTGAGGTAGGAGGATTCCTTGAGCCCTGGAATTTGAGGTTGAAGTGAGTTATGATCATACCACCACACATTCCAGCCTAGGCAACAGAGTGAGACCCTGTCTCTTAAAATATATATATATTTAGCCAGAATAAACATCTCATCTGAATGTTGCTCTAACACTTTTCAAATTTTGCCTTTAACTTAAAGCTTCTCATTTCTTCAACTGGTACACAGCGGGCCTTGCCAATTGTTCTCGTGTCTGGTGCCATGCATAAAAATGTCCCAAGCCTCTTGGGAATTTGCCTCAATAACATCTAGGGACCTGGGAGGGTTGACTAGCAGGTTGAGTGTTTGTAGTCAATCATAAAATCTTGAAGGCCACTTGATACCGTGTCCCCACCCAAATCTCATCTTAAATTGTAGCTCCCCAAATTCCCACATGTTGTAGGAGGAACCCAGTGGAAAATAATTGAATCATGGGGGTGGTTTTCCCCATACTGTTCTCATGGTAGTGAACAAGTCTCATAAGATCTGTTGATTTTACAAGAGGTTTCCCCTTTTGATTGGCTCTGATTATCTCTTGCCCGCTGCCATGTAAGACATGCCTTTTGCTTTGCTTTCCACCATGATTGTAAGGCTTCCCCAGCCACTTGGAACTGTGGTCCATTAAATCTCTTTTTCTTTATAAATTACCCAGTCTCAGGTATGTCTTTATCACCAGCATGAAAATGGACTAATATACCACTTAAACTCACCCATTTTAAGTGTCAGGGTCTTGGTAAATCATTCAACAATCTCTACCTTAACTGAATCATTGTGAACAAAATGGACTCATTATATAAAGGCGTTTTACAACTCACACTTTTAGAAATGTTGAAACCTAGTCTCTGTTCAATTTCTCATCCCTTTCCTCAAAATGTTACAAAATAAAAGAGACCTCCATTTTGGCTGCCAGTGGCTCCCCAAAATAATAAATTTCTTTTAATAGTAACTTCCTTTTAACATGTGCCACAGTTAGTTGTGTTAGGAAACTCTATAATAAAAATAAGCATCTTTATTCACATAAGTTAACTCTAGGGGAAAAGCACCTATTTATCACATGAAGGAAGGTTTTTTTCAGAGAAGACCCATCTTGGGGACATGTCCAGACAAGCTCCAATGCAGTTGCTTTGGGTAGGTGGCTCCCTAGGGATGTATACTCTGCCACAGCTCTGCTGCAATGATCTTGCAGAATGCTCCCATAACATCTGCCAAAACATCAAACTGAGCTGTGAAATTGTTGCAAACTCCTGTATGAGTTTGTCTATAAACAGTCCAGATTTGCTATCATTAAATTAACAGCTTCCCTAGTAAAACACAACATCTGTACCAACCCCAGCAGAGCAGGTATTTTGAGTTTGTCTTCTCCTCCTCACTAGGTGCCAGGTAAAGCAGTTCTGAGCCCCAGATTATATGGCCATCCACCAGAAGGTATTTAGAAATGACCTGTTCAACCATGGTGAGTAGGGGATGGTGGAGGCTGATGGTCCATTCACACTGTCAAACATACCTAGTCTCTTACTTTCTTGGTCAGCCATAAAACCTTAGCATAGAAAAGGAAATGACATGAAATAAAATGAATTCCTACAAAAAGTTAAGCGAATCCTATTAATACATAAAACCCACCTCAACTGGAGTTTCCTGCACACCAGCTTTACTGATGACAACAAAGTCCCAGAAAATAATTTGTTGCACAGTCAGGGGCCAACCTCTTGAAACCATATCAGCCTACTTTTCCTTCTGCAGTGAATTCTGAGAGACTTTTCCTTTCTGTCTCTTAGACCACTAACTCATCTTTACCCAAGCCAACTTCCCTATCTACCTGTTGTTTGCTTTTAATTGACCAGAATTCTGTCTCATTCTTGACGAGTTATGAGCCCTCTTTTGTTAATATTTTCTGTTGTATCCCCCATTAACTCTGCTTCTTCACATAGTTCTTGTGTTTTCATAATATTGGTGACTGTTTACATTAGTAGTTTTCTGAAAATTTTTGGAGATTTTGGACCGTATGCTGCTATTTTAAGTTGACAGTTTAGTTGACCACAAGTGTACTTTCACTATCCAAAGAGAATTCCTATTCACCTGTGTGTGACAAGAAATCCTGACTATGGACTGTGGTGTTTGCTGAGAGGAGGGGCCAGGCAGAGACGAGGTTGGGTGAAGTACATGTGGCCACATGAAGAGGGAAGGGTTCTTTCTCCAATCTTCCTGTCCATCAGATATTTTTCTAGGAGTCTCTATCAGAACTTTCTCTGCAGGAATTTATGCCCTGGCTTTAAGCTAGAGGCAAAAGTGCCACTTCCTCCAACTTAAAGCAGAAGTTTCAAGAGGTTATTTAATCTTGTTATTGTAAAAGGAAATTAAATCTTGGGACCCTAAACTCATCAAGCCAAAGGGAAAAGTCAAGCTGGGAACTGGGTCAAGCAAACCTGCCTCCCCCTTTTTTGTTCCTAAACAAAATGGCTACAAGATGAAAAGCTACACATCTCCCCGCTATTTTGCCCACAAGGAAATTCTTGGTGAGCTGCAAGATCTTTTAAGATGTTTCTGTGAAAATTTCACCATGGCAATGCAAATTGATAGCTTATCTTTATAGGCAAAGTAACCCCAGCCTACCACACACAAATGCTTATCTGATTGCTCCCTTGCCCAATTTTGTCTATGTTATCTTATGTAAAATGCAGATTTCCTACAATTTTCCTCTGCCACATTTGTCTATGCCATTTTATGTAAAAGAAAATAATGCAGATTCACTGAGCCAGATAAAGGCATGAATAACCCCCTCTTACATGAAAATTGTGTACTTCTTAATATCCCTCCCTTACCCCCTTGAATTTGGAGCCCTCAAAATCATCTTTGGAGAAAGGCATAGACCTGTCTCCCGGGTGTGTCTTTAATTTTGGCAAATAAACCTCCTAAAATGATTTGAGATTTGGCTCATTTTTCTTTACTGACGTTATCAAAAGGCAACTCTTGGTAAAGACATATGGGTTTGCTTTATCATTCTTTCTCTCTCTCCTCTGTGTCTCTTCCTCAATCTCTCTTTACCTCTCTCTCTCTACACATTTATAACACATATATATACATTTTTATATTTTTTCAATCCTTAAAATATTTTAAAGTATTATGATCAATTTTATAGATGAAGAACATTAATTGAAGGTTAAGAACTTAGTTAACTTGATCTAATTTGAAATAAGTAGGAAACTTTGTACTACACCGTATCTACTGTCACAGAAATAGACTTTAAAATGTATTTGTATCTATTTTTAAGTGATTTGCCCCAACTAGACTTTGAATTCTATTGGTCAGGATAATGGTTTATTCATTTCTGTCACTGGTGCCCAACAGGTGCCTACCACTGGCTTCCAGATGGTAGGTAAAGTTTAACACAGAGTGTGTGCCATGAGCATTGTCCTCATTTCTGCTCAGAACCAATTAATCATCATGGCTGTAGCCCTGTGGATTAGTGCCTTGATAACAGGGCCACAGAACAGCCACAAGACACCCATGGAGACCTAGATGTCCAGCAAGAGAGGGTGGAAGCCCAGTGGATAATTGTGCAGGAGAGCAGTAGTACCTGGCCCAGACCGATAATGATTGTGAAAACAAATGGGATACCTCGGGGAGCTCCCTCAGGATTATTGTAGGGTGCTGCAGAAAGTGAACTTCACATGGGACTGCATGTTCTACGAGATAAGGCAATCAGCCCCCTAAAACTTGAATTTACTTATTTCTAACTTTAAGTTCAGGGGTACATGTGCAGGATGTGCAGGTTTGTGACACAGGTAGACGACTGCCATGGTGGCTTGCTGCACTGATCATTGCATCACCTAGGCATTAAGCCCAACATCCATTAGCTATTCTTCCTGATGCTCTCCTTCCTCCCAACCCCCACCCTCCTACAGGCCCCAGTGTGTGTTGTTCCCCATCATGTGCCTGTGTGTTCTCATCATTCAGCTCCCACTTATACGTAAGAACATGTAGTATTTGATTTTCTATGCCTGTATTAGTTTGCTGAGAATACTGGCTTCTGGCTCCATCCATGTCCCAGAAAAGGACATGATCTTATTCCTTCTCAGGGCTGCATAGCATTCCATCATGTAAATGTACCACATTTTCTTTATCCAATCTATCACGGATGGGCATTTAGGTTGATTCCATGTCTTTGCTATTGTGAAGTGCTATGATAAACATATATGTGCATGTTATCTTTATAACAGAATGATATATATTCTTTTGGGTGTATACCCAGTAAGGAGATTGGTGGGTCAAATGGTATTTCTGCCTCTAGGTCTTTAAGGAATTGCCACACTGTCTTCCACAATGGTTGAACTAATTTACACTCCCACATACAAAAAAGCATTCCTTTTTTTCCACAACCTGGCTAGCATCTCTTGTTTTTTGACTTTTTAATAACTGCCATTCTGACTGGTGTGAGATGGTATCTCATTGTGGTTTTGATTTACATTTCTCTAATGATTAGTGACGTTGAGCTTTTTTCATATGTTCGTTGGCCATATATATGTCTTCTTTTAAGAAGTGTTTGTTCGTGTCTTTTGCCCACTTTTTTTATTATACTTTATGGTCTAGGGTACATGTGCACAACGTGCAGTTTTGTTACATATGTATACATGTGCCATATAGGTGTGCTGCACCCGTTAACTTGTCATTTACATTAGGTATATCTCCTAATGCTATTCCTCCCCCCGCCACCCCACAACAGGCCCCGGTGTGTGATGTTCCCCTTCCTGTGTCCAAGTGATCTCATTGTTCAATTCTCACCTATGAGTGAGAACATGCGGTGTTTGGTTTTCTATTTTTGCGATAGTTTGCTGAGAATGATGGTTTACAGCTGCATCCATGTCCGTACAAAGAACATGAACTCATCCTTTTTTATGGCTGCATAGTATTCCACGGTGTATATGTGCCACATTTTCTTAATCCAGTCTGTCACAGATGGACATTTGGGTTGGTTCCAAGTCTTTGCTATTGTGAATAGTGCCGCAATAAACATACGTGTGCATATGTCTTTATAACAGCATGATTTATAATCCTTTGGGTATATACCCAGTAACGGGATGGCTGGGTCAAATGGTATTTCTAGTTCTAGATCCTTGAGGAATCGCCACACTGACTTCCACAATGGTTGAACTAGTTTACAGTCCCACCAACAGTGTAAAAGTGTTCTTATTTCTCCACATCCTCTCCAGCACCTGTTGTTTCCTGACTTTTTAATGATTGCCATTCTAACTGGTGTGAGATGGTATCTCATTGTGGTTTTGATTTGCATTTCTCTGATGGCAAGTGATGATGACCATTTTTTCATGTGTCTGTTGGCTGTATGAATGTCTTCTTTTGAGAAATGTCTGTTCATATCCTTTGCCCACTTTTTGATGAGGTTGTTTTTTTCTTGTAAATTTGTTTGAGTTCTTTGTAGGTCCTGGATATTAGCCCTTTGTCAGATGAGTAGATTGCAAAAATTTTCTCTCATTCTGTAGGTTGCCTGTTCACTCTGATGGTAGTTTCTTTTGCTGTGCAGAAGCTCTTTAGTTTAATTAGATCTCATTTGTCAATTTTGGCTTTTGTTGCCGTTGCTTTTGGTGTTTTAGACATGAAGTCCTTGCCCATGCCTATGTCCTGAATGATATTGTCTAGGTTTTCTACTAGGGTTTTTATGGTTTTAGGTCTAACATTTAAGTCTCTAATCCATCTTGAATTAATTTTTGTATAAGGTGTAAGGAAGTTTTCCCAGCACTATTTATTAAATAGGGAATCCTTTCCCCCTTTCTAGTTTTTGTCAGGTTTGTCAAAGATCAGATGGTAGATGTGTGGTATTATTTCTGAGGTCTCTGTTCAGTTCCGTTGGTCTATATCTCTGTTTTAGTATCAGTATCATGCTGTTTTGGTTACTATAGCCTTGTAGTATAGTTTCAAGTCAGGTAGCATGATGCCTCCAGCTTTGTTCTTTTGGCTTAGGATTGTCTTGGCAATGCGGGCTCTTTTTTGGTTCCATATGAACTTTAAAGTAGTTTTTTCCAATTCTGTGAAGAAAGTCATTGGTAGCTTGATGGGGATGGCATTGAATCTATAAATTACCTTGGGCAGTATGGCCATTTTCACGATATTGGTTCTTTCTATCCATGAGCATGGAATGTTCTTCCATTTATTTGTGTTCTCTTTTATTTCATTGAGCATGATTTGGCTGTCTGTTATTGGTGTATAAGAATGCTTGTGGATTTTGCACATTGATTTTGTATCCTGAGACTTTGCTGAAGTTGCTTAGCAGCTTAAGGAGATTTTGGGCTGAGATGATGGGGTTTTCTAAATATACAATCATGTCATCTGCAAACAAGGACAATTTCACTTCCTCTTTTCCTAACTGAATACCCTTTATTTCTTTCTCTTGCCTGATTGCCCTGGCCAGAACTTCCAACACTATGTTGAATAGGAGTGGTGAGAGAGTTTTGCCCACTTTTTAATGGGTTGTTTTTCTCTTATAAATTTAAGTTCCTTATAGCTGCTGGATACTAGACCTTTGTCAGATGAATAGATTGCTAAAATTTTCTCCCATTTGGTAGGTTCCCTGTTCACTCTGATGATAGTTTCTTTTGCTGTGCAGAAGCTCTTTTGTTTAATTAGATCCCACTTTGTCAACTTTTGCTTTTGTTGCTATTGCTTTTGGCTTTTTTGCCATGAAATCTTTGCCTATGTCTATGTCCTAAATGATACTATCTAGATTTTCTTCTAAGTTTTCTATAGTTTTGGGATTTACATTTAAGTCTTTAATCCCTCTTGAGTTAATTTTTGTATAAGATGTAAGGAAGGGGTCTAGTTTCAACTTTCTGCATATGGCTAATTCTCCCAGCACCATTTATTAAATAGGGAATCCTTTCCCCATTGCTTGGTGATGTCAGATTTGTTGAAGATGAGATGGTTGTGGGTGTGTGGTCTTATTTCTAGGTTCTCTGTTCTTTTCCATTGATCTGTGTGTGTCTGTTCACATATTGGTCTATATGTCTATGGTACTGTGCCAGTACCATGTTGTTTAGGTTACTGCTGCCTTGTAGTATAGTCTGAAGTTGGGTAGTGTGATGCCTCCAGCTTTGTTCTTTTTGTTTAGGATTGTCTTGGCTATTTGGGCTCTATTTTGGTTCCATATCAATTTTAAATAGGTTTTTTAAAATTCTGTGAAGAACTTCAATGATAGTTTAATGGGAGTAGCACTGAATCTATAATTTGTTTTCAGTAGTATGGCCATTTTCATGATATTGATTCTTCCTCTTAGCATGGAATGTTTTTCCATTTGATTATGTCATCTCTGACTTCTCTGAGCAGTAGCTTGTAGTTCTCCTTGAAAAGGGCCTTTACTTCCCTCCTTAGCTGTATTCCTAGGCATTTTATTCCCTTTTATGGCCTTTTATGGCAGTTGTGAATGGGAGTTCATTCATGATTTCCCTCTCAGCTTGCCAGAAGAGAGTACCTAGAAATAAAACCACACACCTACAACTACTTGATCTTCGACAAACCTGACAAAATATAGAGAACTAGGGAAAAGATAGCCAAGAAGAGTTCTCCTTGCGTAAAGCAAGATGTAAAGACTACTCTTGCAAAGGAATCCAACTTTAATTGGATAAGACTGGAGCAATGTATGGCCCAAGGTGTTGTCAAAAACAATATAGTAATCAGCCAGCAATTAGAGGAGCCTACCAGTTAGGTGTGATATCAGCCTGTAGCTTAATTGGGTGTTCAGGGAAAGAGATAGTCCAAGAGAACTGGACCATGTATAGCCATCTCTGGGAAGGGAGGTCAGAGAAACTGTGTACATGCCCAAGGCTGTGCCCTCTGAGAAGTGACATCTCATGACCCTTGTGTGCCTCTTTGTGAAGCCCCATTTAGCAATTCCAAGGAAGTCAAAAACCTTGCAACTTCCTTCTCCACTAACCCAGGACTAAAAATGGACAGGTTGACCTCAGTGTTTACAAATTCAGAATTTTGATAGCGGCATATATGGAGAAAGACCTATTTCCTGGGTCTCTGCTGTATAGCCTTCTTCAGGCTTATCGTACTCAGTGAACATTCAGTGCTGGGTGCAGCTCCATCACCCTTTTGTGTGTTTACATGTCTCTTTCTATGAAAAAGGGGTTGTGTTGGTGGCACATCCACTATTCTTTTCAGTTTGTTGAATTTGAATTGTGAAACATCTTTGACCAATGGGTGTCTCTGTGATGAAGGAGGTTCAAGAGGCTGTGCTTTCCAAGTGATATTCTATAGTAGTGTTTAATTTCTTGCAGCTCCATCTAGTTACAGCATTTGAAGCATGGCATTAATTGGTATTTGCCCTGTTATTTGACCTAAAGTTGAAAGGTATAGAGTTTTTAACCCGATCTATAGAGCAGAGAGGTTGAAAGCACTTAACTCTTGTTCAGTACCCATACTGCCTTGCTGTCTTGGGTATCTGGCCCCTTTCCATAAACATTTTTTTTTTTGAGTTCATGTAGTTCTTTAATAGAAAGCTGTGGTTTATATTGTCATTTGTGAAGGAAGTTGGAGAGTCACAGCTTTGCCGTGACAGGTTTTGCCCGAGGCTTTGATACCTGTCACCCAGGGTATCTTAAAAGCAAGTTGTTCTCCCATCACTTTCTTTTCCCTCCTCCCTGCCATTCCTTTTACAATGCTGTGAAAAAAGTTCTGCTTCTTATATGAAGGGAAGGGGGTGGGGGAGGGGGGGAGGCGTGGGCGGTGGGGGGGTGGAGGGGGTACTTTCGGTATTGTGTGGTCTAAGGATGAGTCAATTTTGAGGAGGAGGAATGGGAAGGAGGACTCGACGTTGTCTTCGCCTTTGTGCAACTGCGGTATGTCTGGAATGTACATGCTGGCAGAATGGGGTAGTTGCTATACTGTGAGGTGAAAAGTAGTTATTAACTGCGGCTGGGGGTGTTCCTTCTTAATGGTTGCTGAGCTTTGGTGGGGGGTCCATTGTGGGTGCAGGTGCTGTATGGTTCCAGGAAGCTGTGCTGATTCGTGAGAGAGCCGATGGCGAAGGACGATATATAAGAGTAGGTCCAATAGAAGAGAGCACGTAAGAAGGAAAGTCTGGTAGAGTCATAGTGACTAAATACTGGCAAGCCGTATTTTCTCGAGTCGCCTCCAGGTGTGGTTCTTTGGTGATTGCTCAAGGATGATAATACGATGGGTATGTATGAATTCCTGAAAAATGGGAAGATCTGTTAAGAGATAGGTATATAAGGAAAGGTGAGCGTGTTGTGCAATAATGGCAATTAAAAATATGAAGAAAAAAATTCCATTTATAATAGCATCAAAAAGAATAAAATACTTAACAATAACTTCAACAAAAGAAATGCAAACCTTGCACTGCAAGTTTTTGCAGTATAAAACATCACTGCAAATTACAAAATTAGAAAACTATAAAACATCATTGAAATAAAGTAGAAAACCCTAAATAAATGGAAAAACATTTAATTTGCTCGTGGATCAGAGACTTAATATTTTAAGATGCCAATACTCCCAAACTGACCCACCAATTCAATAAAACCTTTATCAAAATTCCAATTGGCTTTATTATGGAAATTGAAAAGCTCATTCTAAAATTTATATGGAAATGCAAGTGACCTAGAAGAGTCAAAACTACCTTGAAAAGGAGAAAGCTGTAGGACTCAATTTTTCTAATTTCAAAACTCACTATAAAGCTAGACAATATGGTACTGGCGTAAGGATGGATATATAGACCAATGAATTCAGAATTGAGAATCTAGAATTAAACTCTTACACTTATTGTCAATTGATTTTTGAAAAGTATGTGAAGACCATGCAGTGGGAATACAACAGTCTTCGCAAAACATGTTATGGAGACAATTAGATATACACATACAACAGAAGGAATGTGGACCCCTACCTCTCATACCGTATGCAAAAAATCAACTCAGAATGAAACAAAGACCAAAATGTAGGAGCTAAAACTATTAAACTTGTAGAAGGAAGCGTAAGTACACATATTTGTGCCTTTGGATTAGGCAACAGTTTCTTAAATATGATACCAAAACACACACACAAAAAGATAAACTGGACTTTATCAAAGTCAAAAACGTGTGTGTGTCAAAAGACACTATCAAGAAAGTGAAAAGACAACCCACAGAATTGGATCTGATAAGGGCTTGCTATCCAAAATATATAAAGAGTTGTATGACTCAATAATAAATAGACAACCCAATTAAAAACAGGCAGAGTTTGAATATAATTTCTCCAAAGAAAATGGCCAGTAACACATGAAAAGATGTTCAATATCATTAATTAAAGAAATATACGTCAAAACCACAATGAGGTATCTCACACCCACTAGATTGGCCATAATCAAAAAAGGAAAGAAGATAAAAAGAAGGAAGGATATAAGTACTAGCAAGGATGTGGAGAAATTGGAACCTTCATACGTTGCTGATGGGAATGTAAAATATTGCAGCCGCTATGGAAACCTCTTTAGCAGCTCCTCAAAATTTAAACATCAAATGTCCATACAATCCAGAAATGCCTCTCCTAGGTATATATCCAAGAGAACTAAAAACCATATTTTCACACAAACATGTGTCCCCATGAATGTATATAGCAGCATTATTCCTAATAGCAAAAAACTGGATATAACCCACACATCCATCAACTGATAAATGGATTAAACAAAATGTGAACTATCCATACAATAGCCATAAAAAGGAGTGAAGTACTGATAACACTCTACAACATGGATAAGACTTCTAAACATAGTGGTAAATGAAAAGAACTAGACACAAAAGGTCACATATGATTCCATTTACATGAAATGTCCAGTATAAGTATAACCCTGGTGGATTAGTGATTGCCGGTGGTTGAAAGAAGAGGTAATTACGACTGACTGTGAATCAATATGAGGCTTCTTTTTGGAGTGATGGAAATATTCTGGAATTAGATAAGGATAATAGCTGCACAATATTGCAAATACGCTAAAATCCACCTGTAAAATCTAAAATCATGAGTATCACATTATGTGAAAAAAAATTTTTTTAATTCTTCAGAAGCGTGGGTTAGGGAAAGCCTTTTTAGATATAACACCAAAGGCACAAGAGACAAAGAAAATAGATACATTTGAGTTCATCAAAAATTTCTTTTGGGGCATAATAAAATGTTTTAAAATTAGCTTGTGGTGATGGCTGCATTCCTCTGTAAATATACTAAAAACTATTGAATTTTATGATATATGAATTGTATCTCAGCAAAGCTGTTAAAACCAAAAGCACTATGGGAACTGTGCTGCAGAGAACGGATGCAGGCAGCCAGAGTGAAGGTGCTGAGCCCAGTTTCCAGGCAATCCCACTCATGTGAGTGAAATATGCTAAGTGGCTGGACTGGGCTTGCATTGGAGGTGGACAGATGTGACTAGATTCAAGAGATGGGTGGTGGGAGAAATCTGCAAAAATGTGAAAAGAAACATGAGGATAAATAAGAGTCAGAAATTAATATGGTATTGGAATAATGTACTCTAATGAGCTCTTCAGAGAATAACTGCCAAATAAATCTAAATAAATAATGAGAATCTGCGCCTTGACGAAGATGTAAAATTATTCTTCAGTGAGTGTTCTGCATAAAAGGCAACATCTTTCTTGATTGCACTTGGCGACTTCCCAGAAATTCTCATTTAATTGTTTTATTGTAAAGCTGGAAGTCTTGCTCTATCTACTAACACCTCCTTCCCTGAATTACAGTTTTTGGCATGACTTGGGGGGAAGAACAGCACAGGTACTCAGGATTCTTAAAAAAAAATCAGAAAGCCATTTATTTCAGAATAGATATTTAAGCCTATTATGTTGTTAACTTAAAGGATTCAATAAATGGAGGTCTAAATTTTTAAGCAATTTTTTTTACCTCACATCTTCAGGGTCTACAATAGTTAACAAGAAACAAACAAATTGGATAAGTCTTCATTGTCTTGTAAATATGAGTTATTTCTCAAGATGCTAAAGCAAAGGGACTAAATCTGCTGATGCTCATCCAATCATTAAAATAAATAAATAAGTAATGATATATTTGACTTTTAGCCTCACATCTTATACATCAGGTGTGAGCTTTAGTTCTATTAGCAAAATTCATCTTTTTAAATTTATTGCCTTCCTTTTAATTATTGATTTCTTTACACAACGTATTAACTTCATTTCTGATCCTGAGATTATCTAATTTGAAACTCACTTTATCAAATACCATTTTAACATCTGATTTAGTGTGTGTGTTCAGAATGAGACAGCCCAGAGGGAAAATGCTGTGCTGAGCCGACAACAAAAACATTATTTAAAAAAACATGCGATACTTTCAGATGCAGTTGATACGACTTATTAAAAAACTTAGGTGACCGTGGTTGTCCCTGGGTTTCGTATTCACTGGAGTCAAAGCCCATGTTCTAATTGTCTTGCTATTGTTGGGCAGTGCTTTGTTTTGTTTTCTCTTCACAGCTCTGCTAAATAGGAGATGAATTCCATCTTAATATCAAAATTAATGTATTATTATATTTATCACTCATGCCACAGCATTAGGATGTAAGAATTTTTTCACGTGATAAGCTCTGCAAAGTGTTTATGGAAATTTCAGGATGCAAAAATCAGATATCTTTAGGAAAGATAGCTTTTTTGTTCCAACTAGAATTTAATATAGCTTACAAAAACATAAAATAACATAGCAAATTAAATTCTAGCTAAGGAAAATCAGGGAAAAGAGTTGATTAATGAAGTTAAGGAAAGAAAATGAGTAGGTCCATACAGAAAGCCTGCTATGGAAATGTTTTTAAATCAAGCACATGATGCAGTGCAGCAATATGTATCCATTTAAGTAGACTTCAAATATACTCAAACAACTGTGACAGGCTGTTACACTGACTGGAGTAAGACTCCTCCTATATTCTGATAATAACCCTTAGGCTTAAATCACACTACATATCTTTCCTTAACAACCAAATTATGTTAGAGGGGAAAGAGAACAGTAACAGTTATTTTGTGCTTATGACAGGGCTTGGTCCTAGCTTTACAAATTGATTTCAGACAGTTAGGACACCAAAAACTCCCAAGTGTTTTTTCTCAATGGTAGTATCAGTAATAGTAATAACAATGCAATTAACTCCAAAGATGCCAAGCCAAATTATTACAAGTAAAAAATAAAACAGTTATATAGCAAAGAGCTAAGATAGTACTGCAAACAGGCAAAGATGAAAATGTTAATAATTACCCACAAATATTACTAATAGCAAGCACTCTACCAAAGTTACTCTGGAAAAAGGTAATAGCAAAATTTCTTTGGAAAAGAAACATTGGATGAAGTTCCATGAACTCAGTGGGTCAATATTTTCAGTTATTTGGTCTTAGAGCAGCAAGTATTACAAAACATGTAAGCTACAATGCAAGCAATAAACACAGGACCCATAGGTGAATGGGTATTTATTTAGGTAGATAGAAGCCACTATTTCTTGAGTACTTACTAGGCATCAGCCATTGCATCTGGTGCTATGCCTAATTTACTCATTACAATAGAACTATTTTCCTTATTTTTAAAATGTTTAAATAGTGAGGTTTATTATTGTTCCAAGGTCAAATGTGGGCAGCATTTCAACCCAGGTTTGTCTGTCTCTAAATCATGTGTTGTTAACAAATTATTACATCATGCTCTGTCTCGTAACAGTTATAAAGGAAATGTTTACTGAGTGCCAATGTGTTTACTCTTTGATTACATGTTATGTATTTCAAATACATGATCTCATTTGAGCTAGGTATTATTTTATATGTAAGACTCAGAAAGGACAAATACTGAATAGTTTTATGACCACCAAATCCTCAGGATCTTTTAATGATCTTCCAAATGCAATCATTTGAAAAATAATGTCTTCATTCGTAGAAGTATAATAATGCATAGGAAAAACGAGAAATATATTTTCTGTTTTAAAACTTTTAGATGAGGCAACTGAATTACAAATAATTCAGTGGCCTGCAAGGTCTGTAGACAGTCAGGGGTAAAGCCAAAATTATAGCTCCTGAGTCTGAGTCATGCTGTTTCTCTGGAATGCTCCTTACCTGAAAAGGCCTTTGTTATTCCACTGCCCATCAAACTTTTGTGACTTAACCCTGGCTTTTCTCCTCTGTTGGTCTTTAGGGAGACCAGGAAGCCGATGCTTGGTGGAAATAGTGCCTCTGTTGTAATATATCAAGAAACCATGATGGGTCTGTTGGCAGTTCGTGTTTTCTCTAAGGGTGTGTGTGTGGGGTGTAGGGGGGTGGGTGGTGTTTTCATAAAAGATACTTTGGTGGAGATAATGGGCAGTTTAACTTCGGTTTTAAAATAAGCTTGTTTTTCAGCTTCTAACGTCAAAGACTCTCCAAAGATGTGGAAATCTAATAAAAATCCATGATAAAAGACTTACATAAGCAGAATTTGTGCTACACATCCATGTGAGACCCCAAGGAGAAAACAGAAGTGCTTTGCAAAGCAGAATCTAGAGAAAATTCAGCTTCCTTCTGAACCTGTATATGCTGTGAGAACACAAAGACCTGCTCCCTGACTGGCCTTGGCAGAGGAGAACCATGATTCATTCTTATTACCATGACAGTGGGTAACATGGGCTGTCGGGGGACAAAGCAAGGCCAGTCTCCTATACTGAACTCCAATGGCCAATATGAATGAGGAGGACAAAACAGCTGAGGACGTTTACATCATCCCTGTTCCTATGTGCTTTAGTAAAAATAGCACAGACTTCACTAGGTGATCTGAGCTCCTTACCTTTCTTGATTAATATGATGATTTAAAAAATTAATAGCGGCCGGGCGCGGTGGTTCAAGCCTGTAATCCCAGCACTTTGGGAAGCCGAGATGGGCGGATCACGAGGTCAAGAGATTGAGACCATCCTGGCTAACACGGTGAAACCCCGTCTCTACTAAAAAAATGCAAAAAACTAGCCGGGCGAGGTGGCGGGCGCCTGTAGTCCCAGGTACTAGGGAGGCTGAGGCAGGAGAATGGCGTGAACCCGGGAGGCGGAGCTTGCAGTGAGCTGAGATCCTGCCACTGCACTCCAGCCTGGGCGACAGAGCGAGACTCCGCCTCAAAAAAAAAAAAAGAATAGCAATGATAATGACCTCACAGGACTGTTGGATTTTTTTAAACCTTGTGTCTGTGTTATATGTAAATATAATATATATACTATAGCACATATACTGTACATATAGATGTAATATATATACATATATAAAGCACTTAGCACAGTATTCATGCATTCAGGCACGCATTCATTCAAATGCACAATATAAATACTGGTTTCCTAGAGATTTTTTTGTTCTGCCCTCCTTATCTCAACCTGATTTAAATATGTTTGATATGTTTCAATTCATTATAGTTGTTATTGGTGGTTCAGTTATCCCATTTTTTGAGACAAATGGGAGCCAATTTAAGTTAGTTCTTGACTCCTTTTGATATGACTTCAATGTGATTTTCAATTCTTTCCTTACTTTCAAGATTGAGGTTTCAGGCTTCTTTTGTACATTTGCTGCCACAGACCTGGAATCAGCCATTTCTCCAAAGATCCCTGGTTGCTTTCATTAAAGTTGGGATTTAGAGACTACAGTCCAGACACTTGGGATGGTCATCTGTTCTGAGTCAGTAGTTTTTCTAGAACTTTTCAGTGGAAAAACTTAGAAAATATGTAAGGTTTTGTTTTGTTTTTGTTACTGTTCTATGAGACAGAGTTTTGCTCTTGTTGCCCAGGCTGGAGTGCAACGGCACGATCTCGGCTCACCGCAACCTTCCCCCTCAGGTTCACACGATTCTCCCACCTCAGCCTCCCAAGTAGCTGGGATTACAGGCATGCGCCACCACGCCCAGCTAATTTTGTATTTTTAGTAGAGATGGGGTTTCTCCATGTTGGTCAGGCCGGTCTTGAACTCCCAACCTCAGCTGATCCACCTGCCTTGGCCTCCCAAAGTGCTGGGATTACAGGCATGAGCCACTGCACCCAGCCAAAAAGATTTAAGTTTTTAAAGAGAAAATGCATTTGATATTTATAAAATTTACACTATTTGTCATTCAAATTTAAGACAGGTTTTGATGTAAAGTCTTTGATTTTATATTTGTATCTCTTCCCTCTTACACTGAAAATATTGAACCCTAACACCATTAATATAATTAGCATCATTACTGGTTTTCTATGTTCTAATACATGTATGTAGGCATACACACACCTACTTATTCATGTTGGTTTAGAATAACAATTTTAATAATATTATAAACACTATGATTACTAAAAACTGTTTAAGCTTACTTTGTTCTTTTTCTCTTTAGGATATATTCTAGAAGGAGTATACTATCAAATAATTGTGTTTTAAAATCACTTGAAATATTCTCTTTGTTAAAACAACCAACTCAATGCAGAGGCAGGTTCTTTCATGTCATTTTGACTTTTATTATTTATATTTAATTTTGTTTATAATTATGTAAAGAACGTACATTTTTCCAGTGCCAAATCTACTACATAAGATGTATGCTAAGAAGTCCACCTTTCGCATTTATCATTTCCACTCTGTGTTCTCCTTCTCCCTAAAGATAATCATTCATGTTAGCTTTATCATTTTATTGTTGTTGTTGTTTCTTATTTTGAGACAGGGTCTCACTCTGTCACCCAGACTGGAGTGCAGTGGCGCAATCACAGCTCACTGCAGCCTTAACCCCTCGGGCTCAGGTGATCCTCCCACCTCAGCCTCCCTGGTAGCTGGGAATACAGGCATTCGCTGCCATACCTGGCTAATTTTTGTATTTTTTGTAGAGACAGGGCTTCTCCATGTTGCCCAGGCTGGTCTCTAATTCCTGGACTCAAGTGAACCACCCGCTGCGGCCTCCCAGAGTGCTGGAATTAAAGGTGTGAGCCACCACACCTGGTCCTTTCCATTGGTTTTTGAATATAAACAAATGTGGATGGATGTATTTTGCACCTTCCCCTGTCTCAGGTAGAAGGCAGCATAGTTTACACACTTCTCTCCGCTATGCCTTTTCCATCTATGAAACTACCCCAGCCACGTTTTCTAGTGCCAATGGAGATCTTTGATATCTTCTTCATGCCGCACAGTCCTCCATCGTGCAGATCTTCTAGGGCTTATTCTCCTATTAGTACACATTTGGCTGGTTTAATCTTTTGCTATTACAAATAGTGTTGCAATAAATAATCTAAGGCGTACATATTTTCATATTTTTGCCAGTTTTTTAAAATAATTACCAAAAGTGGGACAGCTGAGTTAAAAGTAAATGCATGTGTAATTTTGCTACCTACAACCAATAGGGAATGAGAATGTTGGTTTCTCTCAGTCTAGCCAACAATATTATTTTCAAACTTTTGCATTTTTGCCAATCTAATATGTGAAAAATATCTTGGTGAAATTTTAACTTGTATGTCTCTTACCCTAAATGAAGTTATCTTTTCTCACACTTATGGGCTATTTGCAGTTTTCCTTTTCTTCTAAAAGTTTATTGAAAATTTTTATTTATATTTCTAGAAGCTCTTTATATATGAAGTGATATAAATGGCACTATTTTTTCCCATTGGTCATTTGTCTTTTTAGTTTACTTGCCATGTAAAAGTTGCTTTTGGATTTTGAGTAATAAGTAGGAAACTATTCCACGCTCCTGGTGTATAAAGAAATTCATCCACGTTTTTGTCTAGTATTTATATATTTTATTTTTCTAATTTAAATTACTAATTTATTTGGAACTTAATGCTAGTACACAGTTGGCAGAGATACCAGTTTTTTTCTCTTTCTAAACAGCTATCTAGTTATCCTTACATCATTTTTTAAAAGTCCATCTCCCACAAAAATTAAAAAATAAAAAAGTGTTTGCTTAAAAACAGTAAGAAAAAACAGAATAAAATTTCAGTAATACTAAAAGATTCTTTTTTTTTTTTTTGAGATGGGGGGGTCTCACTTTCTTGCCCAGGCTAGAGTACAGTGGTGTGATCTCAGCTCACTGCAACCTCCACCTGCCGGGCTCCAGGGATCCTCCCACCTCAGCCTCCCAGTAGCTGGGAACACAGGTGCAAGCCACCACACCTGGCTCATTTTTTGTATGTTTGGTAGAGACACCATTTTGTCATGTCGCCCAGGCTGGTCTCAAACTCCTGAGTTCAAGCGATCTGCTTGCCTCAGCCTCCTAGACTGCTGGGATTACAGGTGTGAGCCACCATGCCCAGGCCTAAAAAAATTAAAAGTCCATCTTGCTCATCCTTTTCATCATCTTCCACATACTTTCCCTTCCATTTCCAAAACAATTCCCTCTTAAACACATTCAGTGGAGTGTCCTCAGAGTCCAGGTAGGATCTAGCATTCGTGTGTGTGTTGACTGAAGACTACCCAGTATTAGGAGTCAGAACCCAACACAGGGAGGTAGACATTCACATGTTTGCAAACCCAGGCATGAAATGTAAGAGCCAAAGCAGAGTGAGAGGCATCTATGCAGAAGGTAGGCCAGGAGTGCAGAGTCAAAGCCCAAGCAAGGAAAAGAGGATATCCATCTGGGGGAAAACCCTAGCATGCCTGTCACAGCCCAAATAGCATAATGAAGTTACCTATGTGGGGGAGCAGGCATGGCAAGAGTGCTGGGAGATTGGTTATATTCAGAGGAATTGATCAAATAGGTAAATATATGAAGGATTTTTTGGAGAAAGAAGTACAATACAGAACAAAAGAATCAAAAATGGACCCTCTACACTAAAAACAATAAAATGTTGCAGACATAAATTAAAGAAGACAAATTATTTCAAAATAGACAATGTTAATATATTGAAAACTCAATATTGTTAAGATGTGAATCCTTCCCAAAGTGATTAATGGAACCAATGTTATCCTGTTCAAAATTCCAGCATTTTGGTGGAAATTAACAAATTGATTTTGATATTTAAAGGAAATATAAAATGTGGAATAGCCAAAACAATCTTGAAAAGAAGAAGAAAGAGGACTTCAGTTATCTGATTTTAAATTTTATTGTAAAATTATAAAATTATTAATAGACTGTGCTATGGTATAAGGACAGAAAGACTCATGGGTCTGGTCTTCTTTAGTTTCTCTCTGCAATATTTTGTTTTCAGTGTGGAGGTTTTATATGTTATTTGTAAGTATATTAAATTGTTGATTGTATTATAAATGGTACTGGTTTTTACATTTGATTTGCCAACTGTTGGTTGCTAGTATACAGAAATAAATTAATTCTGTAGATTGACTTTTCATCCTGTGAGCTTCCAGAATTCTTGTAGATTCATTTAGAATTGCCAACATAGACAATCATGCCATCTAAGAATAAAACTAGTTTAACTATTTCTTTCTTCTATATGACTTTTGTTTTATTTGTATGCCTTACTATACTAGCTAGGACTTCCAGTACCATATTAAATAGAAGTAGTGAGAGTGGATAACTTTGCCTTGTTTCTGAATTTAGGGAAAAAACATTCAATCTTGAACCATTAATTATGTTACCTGTAGTTTTTTGTAGATTCCAATAATCGGACTGAAAAAGCTTCCTTCTAGGAATAATTAGTTGAGAGGTATTGTCATAAATAGACATTTAATGCTTTCTCTGTATGTATCGACATGGTCATATAGTTTTTCTCCTTTATTCTGTTAAAAGGATGAATCATATTGATTGATTTTCAAATGTTAAACCAACTTCACATTCCTGGGATAAAATCACCTGGTTATAATGAACTATCCTTTTTCTTTATTTCTGGTTTTGTGGTATTGTTTGGTTTTGGCTATTCCACATTTTTATATTTCCTTTAAATACCAAAACTACAATACCACAAAACTACATTTGGTTTTGTAGTATTTTGTTAGGACTTTTCCATCTATGTTCATGACAGTTACTAGTCTGTAATTTTCCTGTCTTTTACTTTCCTTCTTTTTTTTTTTTTTTTTTTTTTTTTTGAAACGGAGTCTCACTCTGTTGCCTGAGCTGGAGTGCAGTGGCATGATTCTGGCTTACTGCAACCTCCGCCTCCCGGGTTCAAATGATTCTCCTGCCTCAGCCTCCCAAGTAGCTGGGATTACAGGCATATGCCACCACACCCAGCTATTTTTTTTTATGTTTAGTAGAGATGGGGTTTCACCATGTTGGCCAGGCTGGTCTTAAACTCCTGGCCTCATGCGATCTGCCCACCTCAGCCTTCCAAAATGCTGGGATTTCATTATGTTTTCTTATCACCTTTTTGATCCCTGTGGATTCTGTGTTAATGTTCCTCTTTCCTTCCCAATGTCAGTAAACTGTGCCTTCTCTATTGTCTTTATCAGTCTTGCCGAAAATTTATAATTAGTAGTTTTCAAAAACTACCTTTTGGAATTACGACTTTTTTTTTTTTTTTTGAGACAGGGTCTCACTCTGTTGTCCAGCCTGGAGTACAGAGGTGCTATCTTGCCTCAACCCCCCGGGCTTATGCAGTCCTCCCACGTCAGCCTTTCTAGTAGATGGTCAGTTCCTGCTTTTATCTTTATTTTGGTCATCGCTGAGTATTTCCAAATTTAGCAGACACATTTCAGTGCCCCCAAGTGTTAGAGTGACCTAATCATGCACAGAGGTGAATCACTTAGGAGATGAACTTAGTTTGTCGAAAGTTACTGCTTTTCAATAGAAACTATTTAGCTAACCATTAGAGATCTTTCACTTTAGCAAAGAAAGCAAAAGAAACCTTTTAATCAAAGAAAAAATACAGATAGTAACCCTAATATTACTTGATACAACTTACATTATCCTGGTAAGCCTAAATATAGTAAATTTTTGAGTTCAACAACCTGGATTGTAAAAAACTTACTATCATTATGGTTTACTACATAATTACTACAGAAAGACAAACATCACATGTTCTCACTTATTTGTGGGATCTAAAAATCAAAACAATTGAACTCATGGAGATAGAGAGAACAATGGTTACCAGAGGCTGGAAAGGGCAGTGAAAGGGTATGGGGAGGTGCGGATCATTAATAGGTATACAAAAAAATAGTTCCAAAGAATGAATGAGACCGAGTATTCAACAGCACAATAGGGTGACTGTAGTCAATAATAATTTAACTGTACATTTTTAAACAACTAAAAAAGTATAATTGGATTGTAACACAAAGGATAAGTGCTTGAGAGGATGGATATGCCATTTTACATGATGGATTTTTATGCATTGCATGCCTGTGTCAAAATATCTTATGTACCCCAATAATATATACACCTGCTGTATACCCACAAAAATTAAAATAAAATAATTTTAAGAGCGAGAAAAGAGTGATTTATCTCTTAAAATAAATTTGGCAGCATGAAACAGAAAATCCAGTGATGAGAAATGTACCAAATAGGAGTTTATGTTTCTCACAAATAAGGGTCGGTACCTGCAGAGGCTACTCCAGAAAGCCATGTAAGGTCGGACCTCTCTAGCCTCCCGCCCCGCCATTTTTATCAGGTGGGTTTGCCCTTATGGTGGAAAGATGGTTACCTAACCTACAAGATTCACCTCATATTCCGGGAACAAAGAAGAAAAAAGAGAAAGTAACACTTAACAGTGCATCCACCAGTTCAGGAAATATTAGCTTTGACAGTTCTGCTTTCTGGGTCATGCAGCCAGCTGCAAAGAAATATGGGCTCATTGCTCCCAACAATTGGGTTCCATGAGTAAAAAAGAATGGGAAATGGTTATTGGATAATATTACAGAACCAGCCATGAATGTATTTCAAATAAAAGATGAAAGGCTGCATTCTTTAACACGAAGGGTTGGGACACTTGGCTAGCCATTTGGGGGAGAGGAGACTATTAGAACTCTATTTCATGCATTACATGAACTAAATTTCATGTGGATCAAAAAATGTAACAACTGAAAACATAAATGGTACAATTACCAGGATAAATCACAGGTTAGTATCCATATGATCATACAGCAGGTGATGCCTTTCTATGACAAATGCTATGAGCAGAATTCATGAAGGGAAGGTTCAATAGATCCCATTATGAAAATGTTGAAAACTTTTTAGCAATAACTTTTATAATTTACTTTTATTTACAATAAAATGCCATGAATGAATACAATCCAACAACAAACTATTTACTAACAAAAATATCTTCATTATATATGAAAAGGAAAATATCCTCAATGTAAGATTTAGTAAGAAAAGAATTCATAAAAAATGGCAAAGATCATCAATACAGTTTGCAAGAGAAAAGAAAATTAACCAACAGTTACATGAAAATGTGTTTAATTTCATTATTTAGTAAAGGAATGCAAATTGGCAACAATGAACTACCATGTTGTACCTATAAAACTCTGATGATACTCAGTGGTTAAGGTGGTCAGGACACAGACCAGAAGAAATGGTGAAACTGCCTGTCAGTGGGCAATATAACAGCAGACGTATCAAAATCTTTAAATATCTTAAATGCCACTGCTAATGTTTTATTCTATGAAAATCTTTAGAGATTGTGAAAAGTTTAGCTATGAAACTTTTATGACCATATTGTATTTGGAATGAAAATCTGGAGAAGCATAAATGTTCACCATAGGAGATTGGGTAAATAAATTTTGTTATACAATATAACTTTATTTGGTCATTATTAATTAGACTATGCTGAAATTTTATTGTTATAGAAATACTCTCCTGGTATACTTAATGGAACATATAGGTTTAAAAAAACATTAGAAAGCGATTGACAAACAGAGATTGAGAATAAGACAGACAGAGACACACAGAGAAGACTGAGAAGGATATATAAGCATTTACAAATGTGGCTATGTTATGGACACAGGGAGGGGAACAGCACACACTTGGGCCTGTTGGGTGGTGGGGGACAAGGGGAGGGAGAGCATTAAGACAAATAGCTAATGCATGTGGGGCTTAACACCTAGATAGATGACAGGTTGACAGGGTGCAGCAAACAACCATGGCACACGTATATCTATGTAACAAATCTGCACATTCGGCACTTGTATCCCGGAACTTAAAGTAAAACAAACAAACAAAAAAATGTAGCCATGTAAAGAAAATTTTGGTGTGTTTCATTTTGTGTCTTAAATTATCAGTATTTTCTTTACTTTTATATAATGTATACAATGTTTGTAATAACAAAAGGGAACAAAATGTATGATCCTAATCATGAATTACACCAAAATAACAATATTTACCTCTGGGCAAAAGCACTATGGGGTTCTCATTTTTTTTTTTTTTAGCTTTTCTGTATTTGCCTTCATGAACAGGTAAAACTTTTGTAATCGGAATTTTAAATATTATTTTTTAAAACAGCAGCAAGATGCTCTCTGTGGCCCTCATAATAGGGCCTAAAGTTTATTCAAATGTATGTAAGTTCACTCATTATCTGGCCTTTGCTCACCACACCTTCTCTACTACTGTCCAAGACTGGAATGAACTACTCTCAGGTCTCCAAAAACACCAAAGCCTACTCTCCCCCAGGTACCAGCTCCTGACGACATGCCCTTCATTGATTTCTCACAACCCCTTCTGCTGGAAAACCCCCTCATCCTGCACCACAGAGCTAGGTGGGCCAGGTGCCCCAGGAATACCTACATCTCTGTGTGAATCCCAGCCTATTCTATTTTCTGCTTGCTTGCCTTTCTCATTCCCTCAACTCTAAGCTTCTGCAGGGCAGCACCTACTGGGTGGTCAACAGGTTTTTCTGTCAATGGAGGTAATAAATGAGAAAGAGCAAGAATGGGACCAGTCTCCCCTGTGCCTTGGATCTCATTTACTTTATATCTCATTGAATCCCAACCAAGATCTCATGAAGTAGGTATTATTACCCCTCTTTCCCAGATAAGGAGACCAAAATCCAAAGAGTTAAGAATCTGGATCACCCTCAAACAGCCCCTAACACATAGTCAGTGCTAATAAATATACAACTAAAGACCATGTGTAGCCTGTGGCCATTTCTCTAAAGGCAAAATTAAATGAAGAACCAAGCTAATTATCTATAAGATTAAAACAAAAAGCACCTTGCTAGGAAAATGAGATGGGGAGTGGAAACAGGAACAGGATGTTTATTTTACTTTTCTTTTTTTGTCCTGAATCTTTTGGATCGTTACACAGAGTGACTGAATTCATCTGCATTAAAACCCCTTGAGAATTTTTATAGGTTGAACCAAAGCAGAATAATGAAGTGAACCCTTCTAGGCAGGAAGGCAAAAGCAGACTTAAAAGATGATTCCTCTTTGTTACTTGGCCTTTATAGAATAAGCCATGATGAGCTCCTCGAAAATGCATTATTGATGTGATGTAATAAGACAGGCTTTCTTTTTCCTTTTCAAATAACGACTTATTTTATATTAACCATGCCATGAAACATTGCCACTAAAGGTTGTTTTTCAGCACAAGTGAATTGTATTTGATTTCATGCCTTGCCTTTTCCATCTATGGCAATAGCTCTCATGTTTTGTCAGTGAGGTTTTATTCATATCATTATTCGATTTCTCATTCAGCATGGATTCAATAGATTCAAGATATTTTTCTTTCCTCAATTACGCCTTTGTTCCCCTATTTTCAGTTTTCTTTGATTTCCAAGTGATTTCTGGTTAATTCATGCTTACCTTCATATTCCATTTATTTTATCTTCTTCTATAAGAAAACTCCTTAATTGTGCTACATTGAAAAAAAATAGATACGTTTGCAAATAATTAGATATTTAGTTTTTTTAAAGGGCTGCCTGTTCCTAATGTCTTGAAAAATATTAAAATCCACAGCCCTGTTCTCTCTTTATACATGCAAATTCCAACTGCATGCAAGGTTGTTATTGGACTACCAGGACAAACAAACTCAAAATCCAAATAAAGGGACTTTATTTAGAATACCAATTAGATGGGGAATGTTAATTAGGATTTGATACAAAAATTATGAATCCAAATTACACATAATTAATGTTCTTCCTCAGCTACATTTGGTAATGATTTATCTCTATTTAGTATTCAGTTGGCATAACTTGTAAATGCATACTCATAAATGCATGTCCATTTTCTTTCTACAATGGAAAGCCCTCTGCATGCCAGGCACCGTGCTAGATGCAGTCTCAATTTACATGGAGCTTGTGGCTTGTGGTCTAGGAGACAGACAATGAAGTCGCACTAACGAATATATAATTTCTTCAGGGTACTGAGATGAGTGCCCTAAATAAATGGAGCACAGTCCCAGAAGCTTCTCCAGCCTGGGCCAGCCAGTTGAGACCTCAGGATGAAACAGAGGTAACAAAGACTTGCCCTCTGCACCTCCACCCTGAGGTTCACTCCCTGCAATTAAGCACATGCTCCTTTAAACCTTTAAACTGCAGTATCTGAAAATTCTGTTGGATTCCTGCCTTATCATATGGAGACATTTTCCCTACTAAACACTTGAGCTGAAAAACTTGCTAGACCTGACCTGGCCTGAATTTTGAAATTCAGTGGCCTGTCCAGTTAGAAAGTCTTCTGCTTCTACTTTTGGCCGTAGCTGCCCACCTACTAAGTTTCATTTAAAATGTGTAGTTTAAAGTTTTCGGCTATCCACAGCCAGGGGAGACTGTGGGATAATGGCTGGGCAATGTGGAGCGTGGGCTCCTGTGGAGCCAGGGGCTTCAGCAGCAAGGAACAGGCGCTCCCTGGACAGCTCTGTCCTGTTTCATCATTGTTCACAAATAAATTCCCTTTGGACCTGCAACACATACATACACATACACACACACACACACACACACACACACACACACACAGAGAGAGAGAGAGACTGAGACTTCACATAAGATGTATACCCTTGGTTAGAAACATTAGGAAACAAGTGACAAAGCAAAGTCTCTGAGTCCATCTAGAAAATCTTAAAGCCAGAAAAGGAATGAATGGGTAAAAGGAAGAACTGGCCTTTTGGCAAATGCACATGGTGAAGGCAAATCTTACACTTGGGAATGGTTGACTGGACCCAAGGTTCAGTGAGTTTGTATTTGCTGCTTGATGACTTTACATGGTTCACATGGGGTAAATATCATCTTACGGAATTACAGAAAAACACAACTCAGAACTTGTCCAAGGTCACCTGGCTTCTAAGTGGTAAAGCCTAAATTCAAACTCATTCATTCAGAGTTCATTTCATATCCTTATTTGGGAAGAAAGTGCTGAAATTAAAAAAATAAAAAATCCAGAGTTCATCTTGGGATGGCTAGAAAGCTCACGGAGCAGACCCTGGGTGGAGAAGGAAAGGTTCTATGTTCTGCTCATAGCAGAAACACCAAGATCAATCAGGACAAGTTATCCTCCTTTGGAGAGAACCATTTATTTCCAGGGTAAAAAAAAGGCCTATATAATATTTTAATTTACTCAGTTCTCCACTTGACAATCTTCTAGAATCCAGATGGAAGGGTGACACTTTTATGGGTTTTTTTCCTCAATCTGCTCCTTTGTTCTCCCATCCCTTGTCTAGTTTTTACCCCAATTTCTATAATAATATGAACTGTGTATTTAACAAATATTAGCTTATTATCTTGATTCTTGTTTCCTAGATGTTTATTGTGATCAATAAAAGTATAACGTCAACTCTGTATTTGTGAAGTGAAATTCACGGGAATGTGTGGGAAAGAAACATGTAAATAGTCACTAGTTTCCAAGATACTTGCATAAGAAAAAAAAAAAGCATTCATTCTTACCACAACACGGCAAGTCTATATTAATCACACCATTTTACATAGAGATGAACAGAGACTTAAAATCAAGGTCATAAGCTCATGTGACCCACAGGGTACTTGCCATGAAGTTACTGCACTGTAATCTAAGTCTGCTACAATGGGGGAAAGGTGGTATTTAATGACGTTCCTCAGCAGTGTCACAAAATGACACAATTAGGGAATAAATTCTAGATTTGAAGTTAATCTTCTCGCTGCTATCACCAGAGGGTGCAGAACACTGATGCTGCAGGCAAACGCAGCCACCTGAACCACCACAAATGGCAGACAGTGGGAGGTGGTGCTGGGGACTGTGGCATTACAAGCCATTCCTGAGGTTACCCAGCAATAGCTAAGGACTGTGAGAAGGATGAAAAGGCAGGATAGAGACATTGCTTCATAGTGTAAGGGACAAGAACAGAGAGCTGCAGAAAGATGTTGCATCAGACCCCACCAGGACTAGATCTTTGATACCAGTCACAGAGTGAGGAGAGTCGGGACATTAATAGTAAAAGCCTCTTGCATATTATTTAGAACTCATCAAATACAACCACAGCTATTTCATCAAGGGTGTACATGGTTCTTCTACTGACAGCAGAAGAGTAAGGGCTGACTATATGGGTTAGTGCAAAAGTAATTGTGCTTTTTGCCATTAAAGTTGTGGCAAAAACTGCAATTACTTTTGCACTAACCTAATACAAACCTATCATCTTCCTAAGGTCCTAAAGCACCCATGCAGGTGTTGTTTTGTACCTCTTGCTGGGTGCTGAAGTAACAAAGATGACAACAGATGACCACCAAGACAGGTACACAAACTGGGTACACAGACTGCAGCTAGTTGCTGGGGCAAGATTAGAGTGCTCTGCCTAATAGAAGAGGAATTTATTTTAATGCAAAGTGAAAGGAGGAGAAAGGAGCCAGTGGATTCTGTGGGGAAAGAAAAACAAAGCTCATGTCTGGGGACCATACTGCCAGAAAGTGACTTTAAAGAACGGAAATGCCCAACTGAAGATTTTAAAGTTATTTTCTGTGGAATATCTGATGAAAACACCCCGCTCTGCCCCCAAAGGACTCTTCAGTAAAGTCTGCATTGTTCCCCAGTGTTTTCCATTAATGGATTCTTAGCAGAGAATCAACCAAGTGCTGAGCTGGGCATCTGGGTTGGTGCTGGGCAAAGACAGCTGCAGGAACCTGGGGAGATGGGACAGCTGGCACAGGCAAGGCCTCCCAGTTGGGCACACCATTCACTGTGCTTAGAGCGGAGATTCTGACAGAAGTGGTGGGAAGAGAAGAAAAGAAACAAAAGAGAGGACGAAGGGGAAAAAAGAGAAGGAGGAGGGGAGGAAGGAAGCAAGCAACACAAGGTTGTTTTTGGATGTGCAGAATTCTCTTTGGATGTGCAGAGCTCCAGAATTGAAACCAAGTGTCAAAGCCCTGCATTTTCTGCTAAAGTGTAAGCATACAACAAAATCCCTGTTTCTAAAAGTGAGCCCACTGTATGAACTCAGTCCACGCTGAATTCAGAAAGCAGAGGAAGCTTGAATGGTTCCCATGACACAGTGAAAACAGCCAAACTGTCAGAAGGGCTTTCCAAGCCTTCCACCAAACAGCTCCAGGCTATTGGTCTAGCCTTATGTTCCACTTCCAGGAGCAGCTCTAGTCTGCAACATTTCATGCTGCAGGCTGTCTCCCTCTGGACATCCCTGTTGTCTCCCTTCTTCACCTACCTAAGTCTTTTGCATTCCTCAAGTTCCTGCTTGCATTATGCCAGCCCTCTCCACCTATCAGGAGAGGTTCTCAATTTCCTTCCCAATCTCCTCACTCCGTATGTCTGTTGTCTAGGTCATCTTCAGCCACCTATGCATCCATTTACAGACTCAGCACAGTGAGGGGACCTAATTGGTTCCCAATAAATATAGATTGCCTTGAAGTTAAAGATGTTGTGTGTCTAACAGTATTTGCAGTGAAGCTAAATAATTTGGCTTAACAAAGTGTTCCCTCTAGAGGTTTCTCCAGGAAGATAGGGAAAATCAGATTGCAGTGATCTAACTCAGAATTCAGATGCAGCAAACCCAGCATGGCTGTCTTACAGGTTGCTCCTGTGACACCTGGTGTCTGATTTAGAAGTTGCCTGCCCAAGCAGGTATGTGTTTCTGTTAGATCCAATTAGGAGGATGAAATGGTGCCCAACAGACAAAAAGTCCCATTGATCACGTTTCATTCACCTACACTCATATCTGTGCCTATGTGCCAGCCAGATCTAGTGCAACAGTAACCAGAGCAGCGAGTTCTTGAGGCGAGTCATGGGCTTGGGTGGGCACATTACAGGGGGCTTATTGGGTGCTCTGGGAGATGTGCACGCCAAGATGCCACTGGGGTTTCTAATTTCTTGGCCCAGGTCCTCATTGCACCAGCAGGAACCACAACTCCAGCGGACACCAGGGTACTGTCTGTGAGGCCCTTGTGTCAAGGCAGCAGATCTGATCTTCTGAACTCCAGGAATGCAGTGCCTGCCTCTTCTTTTAATGCTGTAATTAATTTAGTGCCCCAATTATTAAATTAGGAGATTTAATGATTTAATAAATTAGGAGAGATTCCATCCTCTCAAGAAGGCCACATGGAGACAGAAAAGCAATGTGGTGAACAAAGTGTCCTGAAATTGGAATGTTGCCCGTTTATTCCATGAGGACTTACATCCAAATGGAAATAAACATAACATTACAAAACGGTTTATGTCCTTTTTCTGATTTGCCTTTGCCAACATTATCCTTCAGAGACACATACTGCCCTTTTTAAAAGGCCCCTCTTAGATGGTGTCTGGACACAAGTATCACTAACAGAAAAGCAGACGCTGCTGAGCAGCATATCCTGCCCCTGCTTCAGCTGGCTTCTTCAAGTTGGCAGCATTTGAATGTGAAGGAGGAAAAAATGGTAGAGAGGAGCTGTATTAGACAGACAGGGAGAGGTAAAGGGAGACAGTGAGCCAGAAAGAAAGAAAGAGAAAGATAGAGGCAGGAAGGGAAGGAAATAAAGTCTGAGGCATAAACAGAGACAGAATTATGTCCAGACAGACATACAGAGCCTGGCAGAGCAGGCTGATGGACAGACAAACTGACCACCAGAGGTGGTCCAAGACAGCCTTCACCCAAGCCATTTCCAGGGCTACTCTGGGCTAAAGGGCATCCAAAACCATTTTCCCCAAAATACCACTCCCTCTGCTCCCCTGACACACTTCCTCCACTCTGTCCTCCCCTAAAACACATCAGTCCTCTACGACTCCAGCTACTCAGAAACACCCAGTCTGGGATGACAGCAACAAGGAGATACTTCGCAGACAGACAAGAGTAGGAAACAGACTCAAGAAAAGAGACAAGGGGAAAATGTCCTGGGGAGAAGAAAAGAGAGTGAGAAAGAGAAGACAAGATGATGCTGTGACAAGGTGGGCTGATACAATATGGCTCTGTGTCTCCACCCAAATCTCATGTTGAATTGTAATTCTCAATGTTGGGGGAGGGACCTGGTGGGAGGTGATTGGATCTTGGGGGTGGATTTCCCCCACGCTGTTCTCATGATAGTGAGTTCTCACAAGATCTGATGGTTTAAAAGTGTGTGACATGTCCCTCTCCCTTGCTTGCTCACTCTCTCCTGCTGTCATGTGAAGAAGATCCTTGCTTCTCCTTTGCCTTCTGCCATGATTGAAAGATTCCTGAGGCCTTCCAGTCATGCTACCTGTTAAGCCTATGGAACTGTGAGTCAATTAAACCTCCTTCTTCATAAATTACCCAGTCTCAGATAATTCTTTTTTTTTTTTTTTTTTTTTTTGAGACAGAGTCTTGCTCTGTTGCCCAGGCTGGAGTGCAGTGGCCAGATCTCAGCTCACTGCAAGCTCCACCTCCCGGGTTCCCGCCATTCTCCTGTCTCAGCCTCCCGAGTAGCTGGGACTACAGGCGCCCGCCACCTCGCCCGGCTAGTTTTTTGTATTTTTTATTAGAGATGGGGTTTCACCATGTTAGCCAGGATGGTCTCAATCTCCTGACCTCGTGATCCGCCCGTCTCGGCCTCCCAAAGTGCTGGGATTACAGGCTTGAGCCACCGCACCCGGCCTCAGATAATTCTTTATAGCAATGTGAGGATGGACCGATACAGAAAACTGGTACCAGAATTGGTACCCAGAGTACCAAGAGGGCACTGCTATGAAGACAACTGAAAATATGGAACCAACTTTGGAACTGGTTAATGGGCAAACGTGGAAACAGTTTGAAGGGTTCAGAAAAAGATAGGAAGAAATGGGAAAGTTTGGAACTTTCTAGAGACTTATTGAATGGTTTTGACCAAAGCCAACCTGAGGGAGTGGGAATGGGTAGAGGGCTTCATTTGCACGGGGTTCCAGACTTCCCAGGAGGAGGAGTGGGAGCCTTTCTCTGCACACCTTTGTAACTCTGGTGCCAGCTATCTGGAGATCTTTGAGTGCTCCAGCCTTTAGAGCTGACCCTTAATAATATTTAAATGATGGTGGCTTATATATACTTAAGTCTATAGTACTCGAGTGTCATGATATTCCGCAACTCATATGTAAATGCCTCAATAAATAAGTAAATATACAAATAAAAAGTTAAAACACATATAAAGAAAAATAAAGTAAATATGGCAAATGTTAATTCTTGACTCTATGTTGTGGGTATACAGGATGTCAGAAGGCTCTTCTTTTAACATTTCAGGATGTTCAAACTTTTCATTTATTAGAGAGGCTGGAATTGTTTTAAAAATAAAGTAAGACAAAAAAGTGGCTCCAGCTTTGATATGGTTTGGCTCTGTGTCCCCACCTAAATCTCATCTTGCAGCTTCCATAATTCCCACATGTTGTGGGAGGGACTTGGTAAGAGATGACTGAATCACAGGGACGGGTCTTTCCCATGCTGTTCTCCTGACAGTGAATGGGTCTCATGAGATCATGGTTTTAAAAACGGGAGTTTCTCTGCACAAGCTTGCTCTTTGCCTGCTGCCCTCCACGTAAGATGTGACCTGCTCCTCCTTGCCTTCTGTCATGATTGTGAGGCCTCCCCATCCACGTGGAACTGTAAGTCCCATTAAGCCTTTCTTTTGTAAATTGCCCAGTCTCGGGTATGTTTATCAGCAGAAAACAGACTAATACAAGCTTCTTTCCCAGACATGATGGAAAATACAGGGCCCACTCCTTTTTCTCCCAGGCACTGCTTGTGTAGAATCCACTGCATCACTTTCATCCTCCTGCTGAGTCTGCCACATTTTTCTCCTCATACTTGCTGGTGTTCCCTTCTCTCCACTCCACACTGACCCAAAGATGGAATATGGCCCCTTCCTCCTTACCCCACCTTTACTACGGATTTGGAGGCAAGGACTGGGGGCAGGGCTTCTATTACAGAACATCAACAGACAGACAAAATGGAATATTTTAAAATCAAAATTTAACTCAGTTTACCTTTACCGTTTAAAATGATAGATATACTTTACTATCTTATATTTGTAGTATGATTTCTAATGAAGTGAGAAAACTCAAGGGCAGCCTTGCTCTTTTGAGAGGTCCCCTGGCCAGATCTATCACCAGGAGGGCCAGATTCAGATATTTTTACGGGTCATCTCTTCTCAGGACCCAGCTCTGTTGTGTTGCTCATCTGGTCCCCTTTCATCCTTCACCCCCTCACTCCTCTGACCACAAACACTCTGAATTCAGCTTGATTTCTTATGCAGAGCCATTCGGTTCTCTCTATATCTTGCCTTCTGCTTCCAAATGGTGTGGCTGCTTGTACAGTAGGAAGGGAGCTGCCCCCAACAGAGCCACATATCTATTAATTCATTTGGTTAAGCAGAAAACAATTTGGCCCTAAGAGCAATTATGCTAGCAGAGGGAAGAAGCATTGACGAAGTATTTGTTTTAAACAGCAATTTTTAAAATTCTTGCTACTCTGAAACTGTGGCTTCACCAAAGAACCCTATTTAAAATGTGGCAACACTCAGTGGAAATTTGCATGGGAACTTTGGCTGCAAAGCCTGCCTCAGGAAAGCAGCCCTATTTAAAAAGAGCTATATGAATGCTACTGTCTTTGTGTTTTCCTGGGTCACTAGCCTAGGAGACCACAATTGAGAAAATGTAAAGAAGTCTACCCCCAGCTCATTTTCCCAACCTGGTTATCTACCCAACTATCATTTGTATTCTTGACTCAGCCCTCCCGCTGACAGCTCTATTCAGCCTCCTTGGCTTCTATTCAGCGTCTTTGGACCCAGATCTCAAATCCCCTTTGGGGCCTTTCTTTGCTCATTCCTACTTCAGGGTCCAGTACCTGTTGTGGATCTACTCTATTCCTGGAATCTCTGCTTTCCATGCATTGTCCCCAGTGTTTAGCCTCCTGTGAACAGGACTCAGTGACCTCTGTCCCTCATACCACTTTGCCACTCCAAATGTACACAGCCAGTGTGAAAACCTTCAGGAAAAGAAGCTTTCCCTGTCACTTCCTCCACAGTCCCAACTCTCACAGAAGTTTCTTATCAGAGAGGCAAGTTCCAATTCTTCACTTTGGGGGAAACCAGTGCTCTCTCTGCCTTGTTTCTGTAAGGTCCTCTGAACAGGCTACACCATGGTCGGGCCATTGTGACCCTTGTGACCCACAGGTATAGGCTTCCTGGAGTCACAAAGCCTGGAGCAACAAGAGAACCACTAAAGAAGAAGAAACAGCTAAGTCCTGCCTTAACTGATTAACCGACCTTGTAACATTCCACCATTGTGGTATTTTCCTGCCCTACCCTAACTCATCAATCGACCTTGTGACCTCCCCTTACCTTGTGACTATGTACCTCATGACATTCTTCCCCTGCCTGAAAAAACTGCCCCTAACTGTAACTTTCCACTACCTACCCCAAACCTGTAAAACCAGTTCCACTCCCACCACCCTTCACTGACTTCTTTCTCGAACTCAGCCCACTTGCACCCAAGTGAATAAACAGCCTTGTTGCTCACGCTTACCCTGTTCAGGCTGTCTCTTCAATTAGACACGTGCATAACAATTTCTAGAACTTTGGATCATCAGAAAGAACCGTGGAAACATCACTGGTCTAAGACCAACCAGAGCCCTCCTGGTTCTGAGCAAGACAACCTTGGAGTCTTTTGTTTGCAAGAAAATGGAAACTTCAGAACTATAATAAGAAATAGAGACTTATTCAAGGTTCTCTCTCCTATGCTCTATTAAAGGAAGTACCAGGAAATATTTAAATAGCACATGCAATCCTGGATTGAGGCTTCTTCAGCTACAGAGCCATCCAACTCCAGAGCTGCTAGAGCACTGATCAGAGCCACCAAAACTCCGTGAGTCACCAGAACAACTCACTCATACCAGGGCAGGGCACCCGTCTCTGCACTCTTATTATTTCATTCAGACCAAAAGTTATAGTCATAATCTTGTCTTATCAGATTTGGGACACTCTGGAACAAATGTCATCCTAATTTTGGTAGCAACATAAAAGCAAGTGAGCATGATTTATAAACAAAGGGCTTTTAGCCTAGGATTTGCAAAAGCTTTCCTTCACTTTTATAATTTAGTCTATCTGCAGAGGAACATTTAGACCTTATCGTACCTTTCCAAAAATTCTGCAACTAAGAGTCACATCCTGTTAATCCTGTCTGCTTCCTTGGAGTCAGGGGGTCTCCTGTAACCACTATATGCCAGCAGGTGCTATTCTAAGAAAATCTGCTTTCTTTGAGGAGCTTCTTCCCCCACACCGTGCTCTCACATGTACACCCCTGTAGTCTATCTCAGTGACTGGTGACCTCTTCCTCCTGGGCCAGAGTCCTTCCCCCGGAGTAGTATAATAAGCTCAAAAGAGACAGCTCTTCCCTCTCCTAAGATTTGAAAACTTCAGAGTTCAGAACCACCAGCTTCCCCTGTGTCACAGGGCAAACCCCAAAATTAGGGTCAGCCCAGGAAGCCAAGTGGGTCCTTAGCTAACTGCAGGAAAGAATTCAAGAGCAAGCCAACAGAGTAAAGTGAATACACATTTAAGAAAGTAATGCCATAAAAACGTGGCTACTCCATAGGCAGGGCAGCCTTGAGGGCTGCTGGTTGGCTATTTTTGTGATTTATTTCTTGATCACATGCTAAACAAAGTGTGCATTATTCACGAGTTTTCCAGGTAATTTCTTAGGGGTGGGGAGTGGGCCGCCAGGTTGCCATGGCATTTGTAAACCCTCCTGGCACTGGTGGGAATGTCTTTTTGCATGCTAGTGTGTTATCATTAGCACATTATGAGCAGCAAGGGTAACCAGAGGCCACTTCTGTTGCCTTTTTGGTTTTGGTAGGTTTTGCTCAGCTTCTCTACTACATCCTGTTTTATTGGAGTAGTCTTGTATCCTGTGTCTGAGGAAACCAGTGCCACCAAACTCCTATCTCTCACCTGTGCCCACTACATATCCCCAGCTTACCAGCAGGAGGAGAGAATGAACATAACACAAACAACAGCAGGGGAGGTGAGTGACCCTGCGGGTGCCTGGGGTTTCAGCATGAGAAGTTTTCAGAAGAGCCCTGGGCACAGCCTTCCCCAGGTTCTGCTTTGAGGTTTTGTTTTTCTGTTCTGATGGTGGTGTTGACTTTCTAAACCACCCCAATCTTTCCAATAAATCTTTTCATGTTTAGATGGACTCAAGTTGGTTTTCTATTACCTGGAACTCAAAGCATCCTAACAAACAAATGGCCCATAATTTATCTTCATCATTCAAATAATTACTATGTGCCAGGTATGACGTGAGACCTTGAGGAAATGTGTATAAATAGGATGGCCTCTGCCCTTAAGTCATTCAGAATCCGAAGGAAAGAGGCACAGGGTAGCACTCCTTCCCCTGAGTTCCTACTTCCTGGACTTCCTACCTCGCATGCCAATGAGTTGTACACGGGACACTCCACCCCACTCTGTACCCTGGGGGCAGCGGCTGCCCTTTTTGCCCCTTAAATTCCCATTACCTATGGCAATCATAAAGACCCTATGAAGCCTTGTTATGGGAATAAGTGAAACGCAGTAATAACAGTAATGCTGCTTTATGGTTTTCAAAGCCCTGCCAGATAAATCATCTCAAATGTCAAGAATATGCAGTTTCAGGGATGTTTATAGCAGAAAGCTGAGGTTTTCTGGGCTTCAGAGCCAAATAAAAACAATGTTTAACTTCCTTCCTTTTCTTATCTAATCTTAATTTGGCTTTCTAAATAGGCTTTCTGCCTACGAAAAGAACGCAAGAATGCGCTGACGGTGGGAAGCTGGGGAGCAGGAAGGGTGATAAAAGTACCTGGGTAAGTTGGTCACGTTTTCTGAAAATCAAATGAATTGATTTCTGCTGAAGAGAAATGTCAGGGCCTCAGGTACCCAAAGGCCTGATCCTCTGTGAAAGAAAATACCATCCCGTGATCCCAGACTCACTACACCAAAGGGAAAGTTAAGCTTGGACAATAGAAGGCCACATATCTCCCTGATGGCCTCCTGCAGAAATTGCTCACAAGGAAATTCCCTGTGAGTCCCTAAATCTTTTAGGACAGCAGTCCCCAACCTTTTTGGCACCAGGGACCGGTTTCCTGGAAGACAATTTTTCCACGGATTGGGGCAAGGGAGAGGCATGGTTTTGGGATGAAACTGTTACGCCTCAGATCATCAATCATTAGTTAGATTCTCATAAGGAGTGCATAACCTAGAGCCCTCACATGTGCAGTTCACAACAGGGTCCGTGCTCCTATGAGAATCTAATGCCACCACCGATCAGCCAGGAGGTGAAGCTGAGGTGGTGATGCTCCCTGGCCCACCGCGCACCTCCTGCTGTGTGGCCTGGTTCCTAACAGGCCACCGAATGGTACCCATCCACGGACTCGATGTTGGGCGCCCCTGCTTTAGTATATATATCGCCCCATAAACTAACCCTAAGACCAAATTCTGTTGAATTACTTTCTGATAATGTCAATTGCCGGTTTAATTCCACAGGACAAGGACAAGACCAGAAATCATCCCTCTGTCTACCCTGAGATGAATGTATAACTGGTTTTTCCCTCTATTCCCTCTTTTCACATGTTTACTTTAGTTTTTGTTTTTGTTTTTTTGAGACAGGGTCTCGCTCTGTCACCCAGGCTGGAGTGCAGTGGTACAACCATAGTTCACTGCAGCCTTGATCTCCTGAGCTCAAGGGATCCTCCTGCCTCAGCCTAGTCAGCGAGACTACAGCCATGTACCACTGTGCCTGACTAATTTTTTTATTTTTTTTTATGTTTTAACACTCAGGGTCTTGCCTTGTTGCCCAGACTGCTCTCAAACTCCTGGGCTTCAGTGATTCTCCCACCTGGGCCTCAAGTGCTGGGATCACAGGTGTGAGCCACTGCACTGGACATTCACTTTATGTTGTGTGAAGTGCACAATTTACTGAGTGGAAGACCATGTATAATTGACTTTTACTCAGCCCCTCTTTTCGCATGTAAACTGTAGATATTACTGAGCCTAATCAGAGCCTCCCAAAAATATAACCACCTGCCTCCTCTTCCTTTTTTTCTTTCCTGCTTATTGTTTCCCCTTTAATGATGTTCCCAAAACCCCCTTAGGAAAAAGCACAGGTCACAGATGCTTCTGTGACTTGTATTTTTTCCCAGGCACATCCTTAACCGTGGCTAAATAAACCTCTATCTATTGAGATCTGCATTAGTCACTTTTTGGTTAATATTTCCAAGAGTGAGCTGCCAATCAAAGTTCAGGAACTGCAAAGCCAAAGCCTCATTCATTCAACTCATTCAATCCACAAGCTCTATTGCATGCCAATTTATACCAAGCACTATGGTAATGCTCATGACTGTACCCACTCTCATCAGGATTTTACCACTGAGTACAGTGGTTCTTGAATTGACCTGTGCCCTGGAATCACCTAGACAGCTTTTAAAAATACTGATCCCTGGATCCCACACCCAGACACTGATTTATTTAGTCTGAGATGTGATCTGGATAGCAGGAGTTTTAAATGTCCCCAGGCGACTCTAATGTGTGGCCCAGGTTGAGGCCAGTGGTCTAGGAGAGGAAGATGAAAAAGCAGAGAATCACCAGAAAGGGTCTAAGCACTTGAGGCAATGAAATCATGTGGGGCCCTCAGAGCCCAGGATCTGGGTCCTCTGAAAGGCTCAGGAGCCCAGAGAAGGAACACCTCAGATGAGACCTGCCAGGTCCTGCCAAATGGCCAGGTGAAGATGTTGGGAAGATGGGAGAAGAAGAGTGTTCTGGGCAAATAAAACAGCCAGAAAATGCCAGAAGAAAGTGCCCCGAAGGGAGACAGAGGCTGGTGCGTTAGCAAACAGAAAATGTCCCTACAGCAAAGGAGAGGCAGGAAGTGATCAACTGAGCTTGGAGAAGTGAAGAAAGATCAAAACACAAAAATTGAAGTTTTGAGATGCAATTCTGAAGACAGTGAGAAGGCATTAGAAGGTCTGCAGCAGGAGAATGAAAATGACCAGATGTGGGTAAACAGAGCACTCGCTGTCTTTCTCTCACACTCTTAGAGAATGACTAAGAATGACTCTTAGGCTCAAGCCTATAAGTAGAAAACAGCATGGCAACAGCATGGTTAATGCGGATAGGTGATTCTGTTAATGACGTATCATTTTACTTTTTAAAATCTCGTCTGTATCTAGTCATTGGGTTTGATATATTTATAACCCTCTTTTTCTCCCCAGGAGATCAAAGCAGCTGCATCATCTCATTAACCTTCACTCAGCATTCCTGGAGGAGATTGCCAGGTAAACAGTATTAGGGAAAATTTAAAACACTTAAGGTTCGAAAAACATTTGCCAAAAACTCAGTGTGATAAGCTGAGAAAAAGCCAAGTTCTGGGGCTGCTTTTTCCCCTGATTCTTAGGGTCCGATTTATCTGCAAGATGACATTGTTAAGAAGAACAGGTCAGTTTGGAGCATGTCTGCAGAGCAGGGCAGTGCCGAGTTTCAGGCTAACCTGCACTTAGAAAAAAAATCAGAGAGAAATGAAATTGCTTTTTGCTCAAGGAAACTAACAATTTCAGTTCCAGGAAAAATAGTCAGTTCATGAACTGTGAGAGAAATGACTGCATTGGCTTCCAGAGGAAACAGGATCTTGCCAACTCTCCCACTGCTAATAAAAATTTTAGACTATTTTACATTTGCTCTCATGAGGGAGAGACTAGATATTGCTTATCTAAAGCTAAAACACTTTGAATTTGATTTGACCTGGTAGATTTTTGCTAACTCAGCAACTACACATTGAGACTGGCCCGTTTATTCTGTTTTGAAACAGTCAACTGTGTTTCCCAACATACTGCCAACTCTTGTATGCCCAGAACTGATTTTCTGCTGCTCTTTCCTTAAGCTACCTCTTACCTGCTCACTTGAAAAAGGAGGTTTAAGTTTACCTTTTAGTTCCAGTGCTGAGCTCAGCCCACTACCAGAGCTCAGACAAAAAAGTCAGAGCGTGGATTACACCAGTGCTTCTCAAACTGTAATGTACTCCCAAATTACCTGGGGATCCTGTTAAAATGTACACTGGTAGGCCTGGGGATGGCCCCGGATTCTGCATTTCTAAGGAACTCTCAGGTAATGCCAATGCTGCTGGTTCCAGGGCCATATGGTGTCTACTGGTTCTGAAGCCCTGAGACAATCCCTCCTCTTAAAACTCTCTCCCCCTCACCCTGCTTCAATTTTCATTATCATGGAATCATCTGAGTCTTAAAGACCTTTTGCCCTTCCAGTGTCTCCTTTAAAAACCACACTCCCTGGAGGCTTAATATTTGATGCTCTCTCTCTCTCAGTTAACAGTATCAGAGATTAAGTTTCAGCTAGTTGAAATCCAGACCAAAACGGAGTAAGTCATGACTGTGGATGCTGAAGAGAAAAAGGAAGCAAAGAACACAGAAAAGACCTGGTGGTGACTTTATCCTCCCCAGCGAAAGAGAAACAAAAAATGAAGCCACTCAGAGGAGTTTCAAACCACAGGATATCACCTAGAAATATCCTGTGCAGAGCTACAGCCTTGGCAATAAATCCCACTTCAGCCCCAGGACTGGAGGCAAATTAGGTCGCATTTTGCACGTTTCCTAATCTGTAAAATGGAGATGACAATACACACCCCACTGCACCCCAAGTTATGGTGAAAATTAAAAATGAGACATTTAATCTTAGATATTGCCAAGCACCTGGTTTGGTGGTTCTAATCATTACTCAAAATATAGTCAAAATGTAATTACCAATGCCTATACGACTTACAAAATCAGATTAGCTGGAGTGTGGGGGTGAAGGGAATAGTTTATCACACAGTCCTCCAACCTCTTCTCTGTTATTTGCCTTTTTGTGTCTTGCATCCCATGATAGTTTTCCTCGGCTCCTTTCCTCCACGTGTGATCCTAATTTACTTGTAGCCTTTTCCCCTAGGGAAATGTCCTATTCAAGAATAAGAAAAGCATCAGGAGTTACCATGAATTCCTACTGGGATACCTTACTTAATTAAAAGACACGACTGTAAATCCATTACTTCACTTGCCCTTTACTAGCTGACCTTGGACAAATAATTTTCTCACACTTTTTTTTTTTCCTCTGTAAAATGGAAACAACAGCAGCTCTCTCACAGGGTCATTGTAGATGCTTTGACAGAGTATTGTACATGGCCCCTTGAATATTGTAAACTGGAGTCCTCTTCTGCCTCAGAATTCCCCCATCAATGTCCCTGTGCTCAACTGCATCAAACAGGCATTATCCTTAGGAGTAAACAGACCAAGCTAACAATGAATTCTAGCCTTATTTCTTCTTTTTCTTTTTCAAACTTGAAATGCTCACTCCTGTTTTCTCAACTTTTCTCCAAATTGTAGCAGCCCAAAGAGCTGTTATTGGAAAAGCTGTATCGAATATGTTTTGAGCTGTTCTTTTTTAAAGCTGTAAATGGGACAATTTCAAATTTCTAAGGGAGTCAGCATTTTAGCCACTCAGAGTTGGATGGGAACTGCTCTCAAGAAATGGAGGTATATGAAAAAGAATGAGATCCTGTCATTTACAACAACTTAGATGGAACTGGAGAACATGATCTCAAGTGAAATAAGCTAAGCACAGAAAGACAAATGTCACATGCCCTCACTCATGGGCAGGAACTAAGAGAAAAACATAAGTTGAATTCATAAAGAGTAGAATGATGGTTACCAGAGGCTGAAAAAGATAGCAGAGAGAAGATAACATGGGGAATGTTAATAGGTACAAAAATACAGTTAGACAGAATGAATAAGCTGTAGTATTCAGTAGCACAACACAGCAACTACACTTAACAATAACTTATATATTGTAGAATAACTAAAAAAAGTGGATAATATGGTTTGGCTGTGTCCCCACCCAAATCTCATCTTGAATTACAGCTCCCATAATTCCTATGTCTCATGGGAGGGACCAGTGGGATATAACTGAATCATGAGGGCAGGTTTTTCCTGTACTCTTCTCATGATAGTGAATAATTCTCACAAGTTCTGATGGTTTTATAAAAGGACAGCTCCCCTGCACACATTCTCTTGCCTGCCACCATGTAAGACATGACTTTGCTCTTCCTTCACCTTCCACCACGACTGTTGAGGACTTGCCAGCCGTGTGGAACTGTAAATCAACTAAACCTCTTTCCTTTATAAATTACCCAGCTTTGGGTACATCTTTATTAGCAGCATGAGAACAGACTAATAGAGTGAAACACAAAGAAATGGTAAAGACTTGAAGTGATGGACATTTCAATGACCCTGATTGGATCATTACACACTGTATGCCTGTATCAAAACATCACATGTACCCCATAAATATATACAACTATTGCCCATAATTTAAAAATGTAAATGATTAAAAGAATTTATTAATATATATATATTACTTTTATATTGTATAAAAGTAGTAATTACAATAGTTGTTAAAAAATAAATGGAGGTGTTAGGAACAATACTCTGACAGGATCACAATAAGGTCTGGAGAGGAGTTCTTTCTTTCTCCTTTGGAACTCAAATCACCCAATCGAATAATCAAAAGCAAAATTGCCAGCATATGTTTTGTTTTCCATCATATGATGTTCAATTTGGGCCATGAGGATATTTCTAAAATTCCATTTAATATAAACTTTGTTTTATATGAGCTAACAGATGGATCCTGAAAGCTATGAAACGGAATGGCTGTACAGCATGTCATAAGTCACACTGGTAAAGGTGTTTATGTGGCTTGGGAAGCTATTAAAAAATACGAAGAAAATCAGTTCAATATTAGGTGTTTTTAAAGTCAAAAAAATAATAATTTGAAAATCTATGGGCTGTTCATCTGATTTTTTTTTTTTTTTTTTTTGACATGGGAAATGCAATGATAAAATACCACTTGAATAGGCAACCACCTTTCAACTATCTCATCTTCCCTGGGCCCCAGTTTCCTTATCTATGAAATGAGGTTCGTTTTGGGTCAGAAGTGGCAGAGATTTCATTTTGTGTGCTATCTCTAACCCATGACAGTGGCTGCTGAGGCCTGGCCTGAGAGGTCTGAAGCTCTGTATCAGTCAGGGTTCTCCAGTGAAACAGAATCAATAGAACGTGTGTGTGTGTGTGATTTCTTATAAGGTATTGACTACAGTCTGAGAAGTTCCAGGATCTGCCATTTGCACTCTGGAGATCCAGGAAGTGCAGCGCTGTGTTTTGAAGGCCTGAGAGCTGGAGAGCCAATAGTGTAGATTTCAGCCTGAGTCCAAAGGCCTGAGAACTAGGAGCAGGCAGTAGACTGATGTACAGCTCAAGCAGTCAGACAGAGAGAGGGTGAATCCAGCCTTCCTTCACCCTCTTGATCTATCCATGCCCTCAATGAACTGGATGAGGCCCACCCACACTGGGAAGTCTGCTTTCCCCGGCATACCAATTCCAACGCTCATCAGACATCCAGGCATCCTGTGGCCCCATCAATTTGACACAAAATTAACCATCATAGATAGGCTCTGTCTGAACTGGTGTCACAGTAGATAATTAATATCTGTTATGAGTCTAGGGCAGAGTCGGTTAGGGTTGTGCCAATCATTTGTAACACATGTGAATTAGACGGTCACTGATGTCCTTTGCTTTCTCCGTAGGTATTGAGTCTGATTTGCCTACCACAAGATGAAGGGCACATGTGGCGGGGGAGAAGCAGAAGATCGGATTGGGAAGCCCAAGAGTCATCTGGAGGTGCCCTAAGACTGTAGCTTTGGATAACAGATATCCTGAAAGCTGGCTTGCCTGCCACTGAACACCACATGCAAATTCAAGCCCAGTGAATATGTGTGGTCTCAACTGAAACCAAAAAAAAAAAAATGTTTTTTTAAGAAACAATACAGATTTAGGCCCTCACAATTCTCTCAGCAACTGTAATGGGTTGAATGGTGGTCCCCAACATTATGTCCATTTCCTAACCCCTGGAACCTGTGACTATGACCTTCTTTCAAAAAAGGATCTTTGCAGAAGTAATGAAGAGATCAGATCGTTCTGGGTTACCCAGGGAGGCACTGAATTTAATGACGAGTACCCTTGTGAGAGACAGAAGAGAAGACACACGAGGAGGAGGGACTGTGGCCACTGAGGCACGCTGGAGCCACGCAGGCCAGGGAAGTCGAGGCACGCTGACATTCACCAGAAGCTGTCAGAGGCAAGGGAGGGTTCTCCCCTAGAGCATTAGGAGGGAGTGCGACCCTGCCAATAATCTTATCTTTCAACTCTGGCCTTCAGAACTGTTTTAAGCCACCAAGATGGAGGTAACTTTTATGGCTGCTGGAAAAAACAAACAAAGCAGCCTACAAAGGCAGTAGAGCAGCTCAAGCTTGGCCACAGGAGGAGTCAGGCCTCGCGCACAGGACATGGGCTCAGATCCCCACCACCCTTCCCAGCTCCCCTGCTCTGCAGATCCCCTCCTTACACAGGATCCCCCAAGTAATCAGCCCCTGCCTGCCTTCCTTTGGGCTTTGCCCCTCATCTGTGCCATCTCCTTCCTCAGACAGCCTCACCCAGGCTGCTCCTTGAGCCTACCTTGACCTCAGCCAAGTTCTCTAGTCCAATTCAGCTGCCACGCTAGTCACTAATCATAATTCTATTTGCACAGGATGCACATGGCCATGTTGGAGAGTCTGCCAAGCTATGCTTTATTACCCTCTCCTTTATTACCCAAGTGACAACTTGCAACTGCACACACAACCCTGCCAGCACTTGGCAGCTGAGGAACGGAGCAGGAGAGGCAGGGAGCATGCCAGCAAGTGAGTGCCCTGGAATAACGTCTGACAAAGAACCTTTCCTCTTCACACCATAGGGTGAATCTGGAATTGGTTAACAATCATTTATTGTGTGTGGTCCAATGCTAGAAGAAAGAATTTTGAATGTTCCCAACACAAAGAAACGATCTGTGTTTGAGCTGATGGATATGCTAATTACCAATTTGATCACTGCATATCACATGCATGTATGGAAATACTCTGTACCCCATAAGTATGTATAATTATTAGGTGTCAACTAAACACATAAAAAAGAAACTTTCCTCTCCCAACCTGCAACAAATAATGCACACAAAAGGGGTCACTTCTGAAATGCTATCTTTATAGACTCAGAATTTCAACCCACAGGAAGAGCATTCACAGGAACAAGTGGTCCAAACCACTCACATCTTCAGACGCTGCTGCCCCGCTCTATCTTGTTCTAATGATGGATATTGCTTGCACACACCAAGGACATCTAAAATTCATCATATAGCAAACCATACCCCCCACCTTGAAACTGGTACATTTCCACCTTCACTTCTCATTTCATCCACAGCCATTTCTTTCACATTGAGACCTCACCTGGAAAAAGAGAACAAGCTGTCTTGTAAGTTGGGTCTTCCCTACTGTCACAGAACACGGCAAGGGACTAAGGTGTCATCTGGTTCCTGTGTTATGATAAGAAATGTGAGGAAAAAAAAAAAACTAGGCCAAAAATTCTGCTTGCTAGGTATTATGATATAATACTGTACATTACTACAGTCTACCCTGAGCCATGTGTGTCAATAGTAGTAATGTAGACCAATACTAAACATCTGGGAGACACCAGTTTTTTGTTTTAAGAAATGATTAATTAGAGCTTCCTTGCATAATTAGAGTGGGAATCAACATATCGAGTCTAGGGCTCGCACACAGCAAGTCCTCAGTGAGTATCAGCCACTGGCAATCCTGTTGCTGTTATTGGGATTGCTGTTAAAACCACCCTCCCCAAAGATATGTAACGATTTGTTTCCCTACATCTCCTACCCGCCCTCCACCATTCTCACTTGCCTCCATGTTTGCTCATCTAATGACGAAGGGAGGGATCAAGATGATAGAAGAAATGAAAGCAGAAACTTGGTTCCTGCTGGATCAGAGAAAGGGCCTTAGCCATTCAAAAGACTAAAAGGTGCATTTGTCTATCAACCACTTTGCTTAACTCTGTTCTGTATTCTGCACACAAAGTCATTATAAGACACTTCTGCTTGAGAAAGCACAGCAACCTAACTGGCACTTATTTTGTCTCCAAAACCACAAGCCTACATGTAAAATATGCATCACCCTAAGAAACCATCTTTGTTTGTGAATAATTGAACACATGACTACAGAATGACCCTGTCCAGACAGACCATGCTGCCCTGATCCCTCCCGTGTAACTGGGAAGGTGCTGCCAGTTTTCTTTGGCCAAGCACAGAGGAGTGTTTCCGTTTCTGTTTCCTCCAGCCTTGATGTTTGTCCATGGAAAGCCAAGTCTTGTCCCACCTAGGGTCCTGGCTCCACGCAGTGCATTAAGCAAATCATGGTGCCTCCCACTGTTCCCCTTCAACCCTCAGCTCTGTCCCCTTATCTCAGCACCCGGATCCTCCCTTCAGTTCCCCGACTCCTTTCCTGACCTCTCCATGCAGCCATACCCTTCTGTTACCTGCACAGACCTAGCCCATAGCAAAAAAAAAAAAAAAAAAACAGATTGCAAACCTTGTGACCTTGTGTATGACGTCCTTAGACAAACTTCAACCCTCTTGATTGGTCCATCAATTTCCCTTCATGCTATTGTAGTGGTAACCGGATCCTGGGTAGTATGCCTGGTCAGCTGGGCAATGCTTCCACTTTCCCTGCAATTTCATCACTCCAGTCAAAGTCGTCACTCATCACCTTGACATGAGCCAATCTCTTAGAAATGCATCTGATGAACTAATCACACATGCACATAAATGGCTGAGAAAGCAAGACTTTCCCTTGGACTGGTACCAACTGGGGTGGGCACTCCCTCCTTCTAAGGGCCATTCCTTGGGTTCTGCTGTTGCCCAAAACATTGGGACCACAACCTTTGTACCCTCCTAAAAATACATTATTTTAACTCAGGTCAGCTACTTAGTGTATTAGTTGGCTAGGGCTCCCATAACGAAGTATGACAAACTGGGTGGCTCAAACAGGAATGTATTTTCTCCCAGGCCTTGGAAGCTAGAAGTCTGCAATCAAGGTCTCAACAGAGTGGATTCTTTCTGAGGGCTCTGAGGGACAATCTGTTCCATGCCCCCTCCCGGAGATTCTGGTAGCCTCAAGCATTCCTTGACTTGTAGATGATGCTCTCCCTGTCTTCACATTGTCTCCCTCTGTGCATGTCTGTTTCTGTGTCTAAATTTTCCTTTTAGGTAAGGACATCAGTCATATTGGATGAGGGTCACTGCAATGGCCTCATTCTAATTTAATCATCAGCAAAGGCCTTATTTCCAAAAAGGTCCCATTCACAGGTCCCAGGGGTGAGGACTCCAATATCGTTTGGGGAGACACAATTCACCCGTAACACTTGTGTATACCATATTCTTATTTGGGTCAAGGATGCATTCCTCAAGACCCCCATAGAACTTAAAATTTTCATAATACAAAATTAATTTTTCTAAAGGTAAAACAATTGTGGAGGGACTACAATCTCAAAATGTATTTAATCAGTTTATTTATTATTTTTGAGACAGAGTCTCGCTCTGTCACCTAAGCAGGAGTACAATGGCATGATCTTGGCTCACTGCAACCTCCGCCTCCCAGGTTCAAATGATTCTCCTGCCTCAGCCTCCCGAGAAGCTGGGATTACAGGCACCCAGCACCACACCCAGCTAATTTTTATATTTTTAGTAGACATGGGGTTTCATCATGTTGCCCAGGCTGGTCTGGAACTCCTGACCTCAAGTGATCGGCCCACCTCAGCCTCCCAAAGTGCTGAGATTACAGGCATAAGCCACCACGCCCGGCCTCAAAATGTATTTAATCCACAAACATGTAACATGTTTGCTTTTCAATATTTCTTTTTTTCTTTTCTCATTGTTTTCTCTAAGTTTCCCTTTGGGCACTCAAATTTACATAACCTCCACCACAAAGTGACTGATTTTTCAGCACAAGCCCAGGCAATATGGCTTAATGACAACTTAGATGATACGTGATTCAAAAGTTTTAATTTTTAAGCAGCAATGAATATTAAAATAACAGTACAAAAATAACCAAAATCCCTTGCAGAAATTCTGGTGCATGTCAACATGAAAGTGATCCACAGCCACCAACAATGGAAGCCGCATGTTTCCATTAACCAGCTGAAGGGGCACTGTCATCTGGCAACTGCATGAACACGGGAGACAATTCCAATGGGGGCCCTACTTTGAAACTGCGTAAATTATTTACACTTTTTTTAATTTGGAGAATTATTGAGTTTGTTTCAAATTTACAGTGTGAACACAGCAGACAATTCCGATGGGTCCCCTGCTCTGAAATTGTGTAAATTATTTACACTTTTTTTAATGTGGAGAGTTATTGAGTTTTTTCCGAATGTGCATAGCCTATTGAGACTTTGTTAATATTTTTAGGTTCCGCTCTTTCAAATTCACATCGTTCAAAATTGCATTCAGTGCCACTGCGCTGTGTAACTTGCACTTTTCCTTCAGGAGGAAGAATCGCAGGGCAGAACTACCCAGAGGAAGCAAGGTGGCGGAAATGGCGGCTACATGTGTAGTCACAGAGGCCAGTCTTGTGTAGATGAGGATAGAAATGGGTTTTAGATACTTCTCTGATCCTTGGTCTTTAAATGTTGTTTATTATCTGGCCCTCTCTACCTAGCTCTGAAGGCTGATACAAGAAATACTACTTTTGTTGCATGTTATTTTGTCCTCCCCTTCCCTGGGCTACCAAAAGAGGCCTGTCATCTCTTGGTATAAAAACTCAGCTCCTAAAGCAAAATGACCTCAAGGCAACAGGAGGCAGGCAGTAAATATTCAGCAATGTGGTGTCGTGGTTGACCGGGAACCAAAAGTCCTGAGACTTGGCTCTGCCACCAACCGATTATACTTCCTGGAATAATTTGTTTAACTTCTCTGGGTTCCTACTCCTCCATAGTAAATGGCTTGTACATTTTTGCTAAATTGATGGAATGCTAAAGGCAACACACCATTGAGAACTGCTCGGCAATTCTCTCACAGAGAGAAGCATGAGTGATGTGATGAGGATCTCTGTCACAAGGCTTCTCATCTCCTCCCCACTAAACCCATGGTTTTCCTGAGTTTCCCAAGCAGTGCTGAGGCCTCCCATGCCCAGGAGAGCAAATAGGGCTCTTCCCACCAGTTTTGCCAGCTGTCTCATCCTCAAAGGCCTCAACACACCTCAGCTATCCCCGGTTTTACAATGTATATTCACTCCAACCCCAGCAGGGAAGCAGAGACTATCTTGGATGCATTGCACTGATCCCTGACCTTGACAGTACAGCAGGTGTTGGACAGTCCCATCCTTGGGCTTCTGGATAGAAGGGCCCTACGTAGATACAGTATCTTCTGAACTAAAACAGGTGATTTGCTTCACAAGAGACTGGTGAGTTTTGAAAGTAAAATAATCTAAAAAATATAAAAATCAAATCACATTTAGCAAAGCCTCTAATTAATTGCTCTAATCAAAAAAGAACAAAATTGCATTAGATTCATCCACCTAAGAAAATCCATAATGGGGCATATGGTTACACATTTCCTCCTTATTAGTGAGCAACAGGAATGCTCTCCTCCCTGACCTAAACCATCTCTACTGCTATATCCACAGATGAGCCCCATTTCTTTTTTCCAAAATCCTTCCCTCTCTCTATAAAGGAAGACATTCCTCTTCAGCCTCATGAAAAAATAAACAAAAGAGAGGACACAGCTTGTCCTAGTCTTTGGAATGTCAATGTAAAAACATGTTCCACTCTTGGAGCAAAGGCTTGTTATTTTCAACCTATCTTCAGCAAGAGTGCTCCACAAAAGGGTCTAGAGTTTTACCTTTTGGTTCCATGCTCAACATCTGAATGGGTTTGTTTATATGTTTGATTGCTGTTTGGGTTTTTTGTTGTTGTTGTTGTTCTTTTGGTTTGTTTATCTTGTGAGTGTGAGAGTAGAGTGAGAAAGGTATTAAATAGTTAACTCTTGCCTGCTCCCAACAATACTGACAGCAACTGGTGTCAATAGAAGACAGTGAAAAATTAGTTGGGATTTTAACATCTGTGAACCAGGTCTCCCTTAAATCTGACGTAAAAGTTGATGACAGGAAGTTGAAGTCAATAAAACAGGGCCTTGCCTTTGCAAAGCATAGTGAGAGTAAATAATTTGGAGAAATAAAAAGGTCTCCTAGGCATGAGCACCATTTTTCCCGTTTTCTTACGGAAATATTGCCCAGGAGAGAATTGATGAAGAGGTCAGAATACATAGTTATTTTAGAGCCATTTGGCAATTTTGTCTGTACTCAACCAAAAGGTCATTAGAATTGCAAACAGCTAATGTTGCGTGCCAACTTATTTGCAGGAGAAACCAATTATCACAAACGAAAGCCTCTTGTCTCAGATTGGTTTACTCCGACTGCTTTTAAAAAAAAGAAAAAAGCAGATGATCCTCCTGCTCTGATTTTAACCGGCCTCCCCCCGACCCTTCTGGCAACAGAGGCCTTAGGATCTTAAGCCAAATGGGCACCTACAAAGCAAAGCGCTGCCACCTCCCTGGGATCTGGCCTCCCGCACTCCCAGCCTCTTGAACCCAATCAGTGCTTATGCGGAACCAAGTCTCTTCTAAGTTGTTTTCTTTATTTAAAACAAATGACAGTGTTTGAAAATAACCAAGAGCTGCAGCACTAACTCTCAAGGTGAACTTGGCTGACTGAAGTGCATTTGTAGACTCTGACCTGCTTGCTAGAGTGACTGTTTACAGTCATTAGGAGACTCTGGATAATTGAAGGTCTTTCTGTGGATTTCTTGATATTTTTGAATACTTAAAACTAGAGTGTTTTTTTTTAACGGTATCATTTATAAACCATTTGACTATCTTATGCTTCTTAATTTGCATATTTAAACTTCCATATAGTTGATCATTATAGTAGAGGCATTAATGATTAATAATTTTAAGGAACCATAAAGTTTAGAATGTGCACTCATTTAAAGAGGCAGCACGGCACAGTGGTTAACACACAGACACTGGAGCCACAATGCATTTGAACACTGGCTGTGTGGCCTTGAACAAGTGACTTAACCTCTCTGAGCCTGTTTCTTCATCTGTAACATGGGCATGGTAATCATTCATAAATGATGTCCTTTAAATGATTTATAGATAATGTCCTTTAAAAAACACCTTTTTATTTCCTCACATGAGCTATGAGGACTATAACAGTGCTATATAGCTAATAGCTCACAGTATTTATAATTTTTCCAAGGCATAAATTTGAATCATGTGTTCTGTGAGAATGGCATGAAATAGCCTATCACCTGATTTGAGAAACTGGCTGTTGCAGGTTAGGAAGGAAAGGATGACTAAATTAATAATGCTGCTGGAATAGTTGGTGGTCCTTATGAGAAAAGAAAAAAAAACAGATTTCTATCTCAAGACATACACAAAAGTCTATTGTAGATAGAAATAAAGACTTAAATGCAAAGAACAAAACTTTAAATCTTTTGGAAGAAAACAAAAGAATACCATTATGGCCTCAGGATAGGAAAGAACGTATTTAAAAAGACAAAATAAGGCTGGGCATGGTGGCTCACACCTGTAATCCCAACACTTTGAGAGGCCACGTCTGGCAGATGGCTTAATCCCAGGAGTTTCACACCAGCCTGGGCAACATGGCGAAATTCTGTCTCTACAAAAAATTTGCCAGGTGTGGTGACATGCACCTGTAGTCCTTGCTACCCAGGAGGCTAAGGCAGGAGAATCCCCCAAGCCCAGGAAGTCAAGACTGCAGTGAGCCATAATTGTATCACTGCACTGCAGTCTGGGTGACAGAGTGAGACCCTGCCTTCAAAAAAAAAAAGAAAAGAAAAGAAAAAAAAAAACTGTGGCGGGGGGAACTATTTTTAAAAGCTATAATATATTTAAAAACATTAAAATTAAGACCTGCTCACCAAGACACCATAAAAAGTTGAAAAGACAGCCACAACCTGGGAGAATATATTTGTAAAACATTTAACTGACAAAAGATTAATATCCAGAATAAAAGAACGTCAATGAATTGATAAGAAAAAAGCAAACAACCTAAAAAAAAAAAAAAAAAAAAGAGCAAAACACCTGAATAGGTATTTCACAGGAGAGGAGACAGGAAAGCCATCAAATATATGAAAATATCCTGAATGTCATTACTAGACAAGGCAATGCAAGTTAAAATCACAACGAGATACCATCTTACAACCACCAACGTGATGAAATACCAAGCACAGCAGAAGGATAGAAAGCAATGATCAGGAACTCACGTGCTACAGGTACATAGGTGCAACCACTTTGTAAAACAATTGGGTGTTGCAGGGAATTCAAAACGCTCTAACTTACAATCCAAAAAGTCCATTTCTAAGAGTGGATCTCAAACTTTGCTGTGTATCACAGTTACCTGACATGTTTTTTAGAAATCCTGATCCCCAGGCTGTACCCAGACAATTAAAAAAGAATCTCGTAAGACCCATACATCATAAGACCCATACATCAGTATTGTTTAAAACATCCAGACGATTCCAAGGTGAGCCAAGCTTTCCAGCCAGCAGCACCCTCTGGGCTGTGGCTTTTGACTGCTCTTCAGTACTGGCTGAAGGGGAGGAGACCCAGAATCAGCAGGGCACCTAGTAGGCTGGGAGCCCACTGAACGAAATCCCATTCATGCTTCCCATCCACAACAGCCTAGGTGTAAGAAAGAGATCCTCTCCAACTCGGATATACCTCTTGTGCCACACAAACAAGGAAGTCCTCCAGCAGTCCTTTGGTCCAAGACACAGCCAGTTTTTCCTCCCCAAATACCAGTGGGATACCTGCTCCTCTCAAAGTGTACAAACTGAGAAGTCTCATTTTTGGGTTCTAGGGCTGGGGGCTGGGAGGTCAGACAGGACTACTAGAACATGTACTATTAGTCAGAGGTCTAAACTGAATGGTTCCAGCCATTTGTAGCAGAAGGTCTCTTTTGCGACATCTATTTAAGTAGCAGGGTAACTACTCTAGCCATGCAAGCCTATTCAGCAAATCAGAGCTTCCTCATTATTTTGTAACAGTTGATATAAAAATTTTTGATTGAATTTAAAATTGAGCTGTGTTAGCAAGGTATTTTCAATGTAACGCTTGTCAGTGGAAAAAAGGAGCAATTTGATTCATTATTTTTGAATTCTTATTAGATGATTTTAAAATTTTTATTACCTACACCTTGAGAGCAAGAGTTTTCATCAGTGGTGACTATCAAGAATTTAAAGAGATCATCATTTTAAATCTTGACCAGAAATTGCATGTAACCATTTTATGCATAAAGTCTGACTTAAAATATATATATATATGTTCAAGGAGGAAAGCTTAAGTTTCTCTTTTTAAAAATGTTGGAAGATTCCACGTGGAAATTTCATACAAACTCATTTGTAATACAATTATGTAATATAAAAAAATTGTTTTTTCACCAAGACCCGTGGAGATGTCTCCAAACACCCTCCAGGTTACCCCTGTGTGTTGAACAAATGCTGTCATTTTCTATGTCTCTCAGGATGAGTCAGGAAGTATGGCCGTGAAAAGAAACTTGTCATGAAACACGTGCAAAAACATTTATGGAAGCCTTGTTTGTAACAGCAAAATACACTAGAAACCACCCCCAAATTCATCACAATGGAATGGATAAATGGTGGTGTGCTTATTCAATGGAGTAGAATGCAGCAGGGGAAACAGTGAACTACAGGGACAGGTTAAACATGGAGGAATCTCAAAAGCTCATATTAGGCAAAGAAAAAAAGCAAGTCACTGAAGAAAACTACAAAAAGTTCAAAAAATAGGCAAAACAAATGACACATATTTAAAAGAGGGGATTGATGATATTTTTAGGAGAAAATAAAGTCTCTAAATGTAGCCACTCTAGCAATGCCCCTCACACAATCCCATGTCCACTGTACCTCACCCACATTGGCCCATGGATCCACTACCTCTTCAGGCTACATCCAGAAAAAAAGATGCTCTGAAGTGTCTCCAACTCACCTGGAGTTCCCTTCCCCAGGTCTAGGGCTCAGCTAAGGGATAAAAAAGACCGCTTCACTTCTCAGGTATCCACTGGGGTCTAAGGTTTTGAGTCCTTGAATATCCTTCTACCAACAAATCAGATTTGATTTCGTGTACCAGAGGCAAATCAAGCTCTCTCATCATCTTGAATTTTTCCTCACTCTTTAAAACTCAAAAAAAACTCTTTTTCTGTCAAAAATCTTGGCTCTGGCTCTATTACCAGAAGTGTTCACAACAGTGGTGTCTATTTAGATACTGGACTAATTCTGAGTCCACCATCTCCCACAACAATGGGCAACTTAACGAGAGGAAGGCCAAGGTAACAATATGTTAGGAAACATCTGCTGTTTCCTTGAAATTTTATCTCACCACAGAATTCATGGCACTACAGGAGCTTAGAGAATGGCCTTACAAATTTAGATAATGCTTTATTTACCTAATCCTTTGGGAAATCTGCACAGGTATTTTTTTTTCTCTGTAACAGATGTTCACTACCTGCAACTCCCATGCTGTTTAATTTAACAATGCTTGATGGAAATATTTTTACCACATATTATATACTTTCCTAATTTATTCAATATATCATCCAGAAGACAATGACTGTATTTGCAAAAGAAGGTCACCTCATTAAGAGTATTAATTATTGGCCAGGCAGGGTGGCTCGCACCTGTTAACGCCAGCACTTTGGGAGGCCAAGGTGGGTGGATCACGAGGTCAAGAGTTCGAGACCATACTGGCCAACATGGTGAAACCCTGTGTCTACTAAAAATACAAAAAATTAGCTGATTAGCCGAATGTGCTGGTGCACGCCTGTAGTCCCAGCTACTCAGGAGGCTAAGGCTGGAGAATTGCTTGAACCCAGAAGGAGGAGGTTGCAGTGAGTTGAGATCACAACACCGCACCCCAGTCTGTCAACAGAGTGAGACTCCATCTCAAAAAAAAAAAAAAGAAAAAAAGAAAAAGAATATCAATTATTATCTTATACTACCCAGTAGCTCTGCAAACTATCACGGGTTAGGGAAATGGGCAAGACACCTTGACTTTCACTCACATTGGCTGGTCTGTTCTTCTGCATCCTTCCTTACATCAGCTATAGCTCATGGCTGCTAGTTTGTGGTCAGCAGTAGATCTTCTGTTTACAACAAGGTGTCCATGCTTCTCCAGGTGTGATCCTTGGGCCAGCAGCATCAGCACTGCCTAGGAACTTTTAGAAATGCAGACTCTTTGACCATCCCTAGACCCACTGCATGTGGATTAACATTCTTTGGCACAGAATAATTCCTAGTGTAAGGTGAGCTAGGACACTTGTCCCTTGCCATAACTCTGAACTGATATTGAGGCAAGAAATCAGTGAGGAAAAAAGAAAGTGATAGGACAAAAAGCAGTCTGAGACACAGGATTTTTTCTTTTTTTATAGATGGGGTCTCACTGTGCTACCCAGGTTAGCGTACAATGGTGAGATCATACCTCACTACAGCCTCCAACTCCTGGGCTCAACTGATCCTCCCACCTCAGCCTTTCAAGTAGCTACAACTACAGGTGTACACCATCACACCCAGCTAATTTTTAAATTTTTTGTAGAGTTGGAGGTCTCACTATGTTGCCAAGGCTAGTCCCGAACTTCTGGTCTCAAGTAATCTGCCTGCCCCGGCCTCCCAGATTGCTGGGATTACAGGCATGAACCACCATGCTTGGCCCTGAGACACTTTTATTTCTATAAATCTCATCAGCCCTGTTGCTGCAGGAAGTCATTACAATCACAATTACAATAATGCACACACACTTTGTCCAGCACAACCCCCAGATTATAGTTTTGTTACTTACTTTTATCCTCTAACCATCCCCTGGCATTTATTCTGAATTAATTTCACTTGAATTACAACTTTCCCTGTGTTAGTAAAGTGAGCATTGACTAGAGTGAGAAGGGCAAACAATGATATCTGCTTTGGGCTCCCCTGACCCCTGTACAGAATGTATCACATGTTATGAAGCTAGACTGCCTGGGTTCAAGTCCTGGCTCTGCCTGTGTCACTGAATGACACTGTACAAGTTATTTCAACTCTCTGTTCCTCAGTTTCCTCATTTGTAATATATAATTACACCTGCTTCTCAAGGTGAGCTTAAGAATTATATAAATTTATGTATATATGTATATATGTACACATATATATACACACACACACACATATGTAGTGCCTAGAACCAAGGCTGGTAGTATTGCTATGGCAAATGCTCAACAGATCATCACTATATCACTATTATTATATTTTATTAGAAATAATTATTATACTTTTGTTATTATACTGATTATCTAAACCCAGATAGGAGGCCTTGAACCACTCATATTTCTTTCTTAACTCATTTGTTTTTAGCTGTGAGACCTTGAGTAAATGTATTCACCATCTCTGAGCCTCAGTTTCCTAATAAGTAAAAAGAGGATAAGAATAGTACTTACCTCACAGTTGGCTAAAAGTACAATGAGAAAAGTTTTTGTAAAAGTACCTAGACCTGGTACATATGGGCCCTAAGCAAATTTAGCTACCTTCTCTCCTTTACCATGAAAGCAAACAGTCAATTCAACTAAATAAGATGTGTTATTTTACATGTAATTCACATTCAAGATGCCAGTCACATATATCTTCTATTCACCCTGCAGGGCCCAGCTGAAATGTTCCCTGCAGTGATGTCTCCCCATTCTCCCTGGGGGCCCCACAACTCTATCCTGACTTCTCCTAAAGTACTTGGCTTACTGGGTCATAATGTGTCTTGCATGTGCATCTCCCAACTATGCTGTGCACTCCCTGGGGGCAGGTATCAGATTTTATTTCTATCTATGTTTTTAGTACCCCAGGCAGACAAAGAGCCAATAGTAAATACTTGTTGCATGGGTGGGTGGATGAATTGGTAGGTGTCGGGAACAAGGATGGATGAATGAACACCTAGGGAAGCTCCCTGGCCCTTTTTGCCATGAAAAGATTGAGAGACCTGGGACAGCTATTTTCTAAAACACAGTTGTGCTGGATGACTTGAACTGCATCTTACTGGGTATACAGTGCATTACTCCATTATACTGTGAATAACAAACCCTTTCCTCCTATGTATACATACAGTCAGAAAACACAAACAAGTTCTGAGAATTTAGGTAGCCTCAACTCCGTATCTGAGGAGTGTGTATATATTAGGGTTGTTTGAAGTTTATGCAAACCCTTTAGGATGGCATCCAAAGACCTCTCTGATCCGGCACCAGCCTTTCTCCCCTGTCTTGCTTCTCCTATTCCTTCACTACCTCCTGAGAACAGAGCAGTCCATGAACACTTTCCAGATGCCCCCCATAGTCAATTACCCCTTCTCTGCATTTCCTCAGAACACTGCACTATTTTTGTCTTTGCAGTATTATTTATCCATTTTATAGCTAAGGAAACTGAGGATTAGACAGATTAATTTGCCCAAACTCACACAGCTAGCAAGTAGAAGAACCAGGATTTGAACCTAGACTAACTCCAGAGCAAATGCTCTTGAACATTGTGCAAACAAAAGGGATGCTAACTTACTTTTGCAATTATCTCAATACTACTCTGAAAATAAGTACTGACATGCTATAGTAAAAAGCATTAAGAAAAGTGATGAGTAATTGCCACAAATCATAACTCATGGTTATTCCATGATTATTCCAATCTCTTTTTGAGGTTACTCTCACAGGAGCATGATATATACAAATACATATATGCACAGACAGATATATAGATATGGATAGATACAGATGATATACATATCTACAGATATACATATAGAGATACAGAGAGTGTCAGTTTCAAATTTATATATAATCTATGTTACACCAGGCAGAGAGTAAAGGGTAAAGTTCAAAGCAGGGTCAAATGAACAGAAATAATTATGCTTGCATTGGCTTTTTTTCCCACTTACTATTGCAGGACTTACAACTCCCTACCAAGCCTCCCTGAGTCTGTTAATTTTATGGAACCCCTTGAGATGTCATGGATATAAGACTGTGCTGGCAACAAACATGTGGCATTGAGCTTCTCTTCACCTGTGTTGTGGGCACCTTGGATAAGGCTTGCTAAGGCCACCTCAGCTGTCACTGGTGTGGCAGTGCTATATTTTCCCCAATTTACCATCTGATAGTCCAACTATAAAGCAAGAGAATGCTTGTCTTCTTTTACAGTTCCCTTAGGATACTAAACTCCAAAGTCATTTTAGATTGCCCCCGTGTCCTTAAGGTGTAGCAAAACCAGTTCCTTTTGTTTCTACCTAGAGATCCAACAACTGGGCAGCTGACCAGTGCCCAGTATGGACCTTGAACCCCATCCTCCAGGACCCCACCTTCTCCAGCATACACTGTCCTTCCAGTGCTTCAGGAACCAGACTCAAGGTTTGAATTTGACTTTGAAGCCTCCTGGATTTTGGTGTGCCCTGTAAATTGCTTAAGGTAATAACACCACCTTGCACTTCTATAGTTCTCTTCCAAAAAAACAGCACTTCCTTGTACTTTATCTTGTTATTATTAGTCACTAGCTATGGAGATAGGCAAGGCTGATATCATTAACTGCCCCCAGTTTGTAGATGAAGAAACATGGACAGGCATTAGGAAATACAAGGAAAAAAAAAAAAAAAAAAAAAAAAAACATGATACCTAAAGAAAGCCAGATTCTGTCTTTGTTTAGTATAGGAAGAGAAACCTAAGTAGCCACTCAAATCATGGTTCTCAATTTCAGTTACACAAAAGTCTCTTACCCAGTAGCTTGATTTAGACCAGATGTTCCTTTTCTAAGTTTAGGACAAAATGTGAAGAAATGCTTTCAAACACTGTACTCCTGAAGCCTTTAGAGTGGATACGTGGAAGAAGGCTATGATGACACAACAGAATGAGATTACTGAGGGAAGTTTCAGGCAATGTTTAAAATGAGGATAGATTTTAACCTCTCTGGAATTGCTTAAGGACTTCCATAGACGGAAATAAATGATATGACTACAGGTGCTCCCCCAGAATCCTGTGATTTGGGGTTTTTGTGTGTCATCTACAATTCTCAGTGTGACCAAAAGGAAGCTGGAGAAACATTTTCCCAAGAAGATTCTGTTCTTAAATGAGGAGTAGATAGCTTATTTGATGACTTAACTTTAGGAAATTATCAGTGAAGCAAAATTAAACAGGTTTTGTTTTTTTGTGTGTTTTGTTTCTGCAATATTCCTTAAGTTTTTGCCTTCAAGCAATTTGAATTTCTATGAAAAAGAAATAGCATTCTCTATTTCCTTAACTATTTTCCACAACGTTATTTTCCAAGAGCATTTTGTAGGATGGACTTTCACAAAATACATTTGAAAACTTTGGCCTCAACTCAATGTATAGGTATTATTGTGAGGGAAAAAAAAAGTATTTGCTTTCAAAAGAAGCAGAAATAGAGTATTTGAACAAGAGTTGAGAATAATTCTATCAGGTATTTGAGGTGTTTCAACAATTTTCTTAAAAATTTTATTGTGTAACAAAATGCAAAATCTCTTCTTCAGCCCATAAGGAAAGGAAAGAAAGGAGTATAAGTGAGCCAATGGGTTCCCAGAAGTCCACTTGGACTTCATGAAAAAGATTAGAGACCCAGAACAGAAAGCAAAGGATGTGAAGAGAGTTGCACTGAACTGTAAAGGTGATGAGTTTCATCCAGGGTGGCCTCAGTTTTCAAAACCCCTAATTTCTCTAGCCTGGCCTTTTTACCCATGGTCTTCCAAGACACACCTCTGCCCTTAGTCATGCTTCCTTTTGGCTCTGTCAAGGACTAAAGCATATCCTCTCCTAGACAAAACCTTGTGAAGAAGTGGCAGAGAATCTGCCCTTGGGTTTGCTGCAGCAGACCATGCAGGAGTTCAATTAGTCCTGATGTTCAAGCACAAATTCCAACTCTTAGCCTTCATGGCTGCCTGTTAGGACAGCCTGAATTGACTAAAGCCATAAAGATCCAAGCAGGTTCACTAAACAATTAGAAGAAAACTTAATGCAGTAAAATTCCCCATAAGATTCCTTACAGAAATATATTTCTGGGACACCTTTTGCCCCATCAGTTGTTCCTCACTCCACTGGCTTCTACGTTTCCAGAAGCTTCTCTTCCAGCTGCCTTTCAGCATCCCGTAGAATGATGACTATCAACAAGATAGACACTGCCTAACATCAACCACAGAAAGGCTCCCCAAGGGGCTAAGGAACACAGGCAGAGAACTGTATTTTCTTGATGTCTCTGCTCCTATGCAAAGAGAGGTTGTTGGAGAGAGGATTCACCCCTCCTAACAAAATTGCCATAACGTCATTGTAAATGACTTCCCAATGGCTACTGCTCAATGCACAGCACCCACCGCCACCTGACACAGCCCAAATCCTAACACTTGGCAGCAGTCGTTTGTCTTACATATATTATCTTATTTTCACAAGAAAGTGGAGCTGCCAAAAGGCCCTGTGAAGAAACACAGCCTGGCAGATGCCACGACAGTCCCAGAGTACAAGGCCCTGGAAAGGGGACTAGCAAGCTGACACGCCTCCCCACATCCCAGCAGGCAGGAAGAAGGCGACAGACACAAACTGAGCTGCATGTTAATGTCTCCAAAGTTCAGAGAACAGAACATAGGAGACACAGAAGGAGAAATTAACATGAAAGAGTTTCAAAGTGAAGCAAAACATTTGTCATTACTTCAGCCACTGAGTAGATTTTCAGATTATTTGAAAGCAAAGGCAGCCTTATAAAAAAGTACAATTATATAAAATACATTTTTAACTGGAAAGAACAATCCAGGGATATTTTAAATGCTTCTTATAATGGAAATATTTATTTTTAAATAGGAGGAAAGAAAATGGTTCACTGGAGTCTTTTGAATGAAGGACCAGGAAAACATATTTTCACAGTAAGTGGTAGCATCTTGCCCCTGGACCCACCAATCTCCATGGGTCCTTCATGGAGCAGGTGAAATCACCCCAGGCCCAGTGCCACTCTTTGGTTATGTCCTCTAAGCTGCCACCTTGCCAAAAGGAGCTGTTCAAAATGCAGGACTCTTCACATCCTCCCCTTACTTAAATGTAACAGAGGCTCCTTTCTTGCCCTCGAAGTACAATCTAAAATCATCAGCATGGCCTACCAGTCCCTCCATGACTGCCTGCTGCCTGTCCCTCTGTCCTCAGGCATCACCCACATTCTCCCTATTCCACTACTCACTCTCAGGCTTTTCTTCATCCCCCAACCTTACACATGCTGGTTTTACTTCTCCTCTACTGAGTCAATTATGAGCCATTCTTCAAGATCCCGGCCATATTCATTCTTCTCAGTGCTTCCCTCATATCTCTAGGCAGCATTGTCTACACCCCAGAACAGTCTGCATCCCTCTGTCACGAGGCTGTTATTGGGTATTGTGATGAGCTGTTAGAATGTTGGGGTCATACTGAGATGGTAGGCTCAGGAGGCAGGTACTTTTCTTATTTCTCTTTGAATCTCTTTGATACCCTCTAAGCCAACATACCATCTGTTGGGCTAAAAAGATCTTTCTCTATTAAAATATGGAGAAACAAACAAATTAAAAACATGAGGTGATTCATAAAATATCTTGATGCTTATGGAAAAGGTAATGCTTTCTGAAAACTTAGATCGTATTTCTAAAAATGGCTTTCAACAACAAAAGAAGGAAGGAAGGAAGGAAGAAAGGAAGGAAGGAAGGAAGGAAGGAAGGAAGGAAGGAAGGAAAGAAGGAGAAGGAAGAGAAGGAAGAAGGGAGGAAGAATGGAAGGAGAGGGAAGGAAGGAGGAGGGAAGATAAGGAAGGAGGGAAGGAGAGAGAATGAAAAGTGGGGGAACGAGGAAGAAAGGAAGAGAAAAAGGAAGGAAGAAAAAATTTAGCATATATTGACTTGATGTCTTCAAAATGACATGGAGGGTATGACCTTAAAAAAACAGGACCAGAGAACCATAAAGACAGAAGAGGTCAAGATGAAAGAAGAGATGTAATAGGAACTTCTGGAACTGAAAAAAAAGGTAAAGAATTACAAAAGGGAAGAGCAAAATCACGACTGAATTAGGGCAACAAAAAGTGATTTCTCATCATTCAGCCATACTTTCCATCCAGCACATCAAGTCCTGGCTGCTTCTTCCTACCCCATCTCTGCTACAGGAGTCCCACCAGGTCTCCTTAGTGCTCCCGAGTATGACACCTACAATTTCCCATCCCTACCGTCTAGAAGAATCTCAGCTGAGGGACTGGGCAACAAGTAGGGCACGCAATCATCTTTCTTAGGCAGGTAACCTGTTGGATCTTGGTGACTGGATGCCAAAAAGCTGAAGAAAGTAAGCAGTCAAAGAGAAAAGAAAACTAGAAAATAACAAAAACAGTAAAATAAAATAAAGGCAAGAATTTACTTTCCTAATATACATTTTTCTTGTTTAAAGATTAAAAAAATACATGGCTATGACAAACATTAGAAAATTTGGAAAATATTCTATAACCAATATGAAAATGATGTAGAAAAGTATCCCCAACTTATCACTGCTGAAATTATCATCTATATATTTGAAATAACTTTCCATGCTAATACATTAAAAATTACATATCTACCATACACTCATACACATATCCTACATCAATTTAAGTCCCTGTTGCACGCATTCCATGAGAAATAAATCTAGATTCTCTAAGACAGCATCCTAAAATGATAAAGGTGTATTACTTTCTCAGACCACAGACCATTGTTATCACCAGTGAGAGTCTGCCTGTCACTCCAGGGCCCCTTCCAGCTTGTGATACTAGGCATTTGGAGGCAGTATCTTCAACATGTCTTCCAAGTTACCATGGAAAAGTGAAGAAGAACAGAGGTCAACATGTGCTTCTGTAAGCCAGGCCTCCAAGAGACTGTATCACTTTTGCTCATATTCCATTGACTCTATGTCAGTCAGAGGGTCCTACGTAATTGAAAAGGGGTTAGGATATAAAACTTAGTTTTGTACCCAAAATAACAGGAAACATACAGGTATCAGTAAGCACTAACAATCTTTGAGATGTGTGGTAGTTTTAAAATATGTCCACAAAATCTCTGGTGGAATCTAATTCCCCTTCCCCTGAGTGTGAGCTCGAGGTTCTAACATGACTCAGTAAGAATGAAGAGAGTATGCTGAAAGTGACACTGTGTGACTTCTGAGAATTGGTCAGGAAAGGTTTTGCAGTTTCCTCTTTGCTCACTCTCCTTCTTTCTTGAAACACTAAAGGAATGCCAGCAGCTGTGCCATGAAGATACTCAAACCGCCCTATAGAGAAGTTGAGTGTGATGTGGAATTTAAGACCTCTACAGGCCAGGCATGGTGGGGCTCACAACTGTAATCCCAGCACTTTGGGAGGCTGAGGTGGGTGGATCATGAAGTCAGGAGTTTGAGACCATCCTGACCACATGGTGAAACCTCATCTCTACTGAAAAAAAATACAAAAATTAGCTGTGTATGGTGGCACATACCTATAATCCCAGCTACTTGGGAGGCTGAGGCAGGGGATTTGCTTGAACTCAGAAGGCAGAGGTTGCAGTGAGCGGAGATAGTGCCACTGCACTCCAGCCTGGGTGACAGAGTGAAACTCCATCTCAAAAAAAAAAAACCCTCTGCCAATAGTCAGTAACAGTGAGACAAACTGCCAACAGCCATGTAAGAGGGCTAGCTTGAAAATGTATCTTCCAGCCCCAGTTGAACCTTCAGATGACCACAGCCCCTTCAGATGACCATAGCCCCAGTCAACATCATGACTGCAACCTCAGAAGTGATCCAAGCCAGAAACATCCAGCCAAGCTGCTCTTGGATTCTGACGTACGAAACTGTGTAAAATAATATATATGTATTGTTTTAAGAAGTTAGGTTTTGGGATAATTTGTTATGCAGTAATAGATAATTAATGCAACAGGACACAAACAGCATAAGACTAGGTAAATATCACCTTATTGCTAACTGGGGCTTTGGGACCAGATCCCAATGTGGAAACCATAATGGAGTCTCTGTAACTGTCTTGCTTAAACTCAGTAGCCATGGGATTTAGAGACAAAGTCAGCAGAGGCACTTACTTACACATTTCCTTTACACCCAGACCCATATCCTAGCCTTCTATTACTGGCTTTCAAATGGCCAGGCAAGACCAGGCTAAAGAAAAACAGACCAAGGAAAAACAAGGAAGAAAAGGGGAATCTGACTCTGACCAACAAGCTCCTGGAGGTAGCAGGAGGGCAAAAAGAAAAGCTTGCAGGGGAGGCAGCTTCTCACTCCTTTTAAGAAAGAAGTTCTAGGAGAAAGGAAAGAAAATTTGCAGAGAGAGAAAAGCAAAAAGAAAAACTTTCCATTCTGACCTAGAATCCAAGCCTCCTCTCCTATTTCTCAAAATTCTCCACCTGCAAGTGCCTGGACTCATTAAATATCTGTGTACTCAGATCCATTCACATTAGACTTCCTCTGACCTGGATGGGGTAGGTTAATGCAAAGCAGCATTATTCTCCCTGTGCTTCTTCCCTGGAGGCTAAATGGTGTTATTTCCTGGTGTCCTATGGCTATCTTTCTCTACTTTCTGATAAAAAAAGGCTCTAGCAGCCTGCTTTAATTCTCATTTCTAATAACAGCCTATATTCTCAAGTTCATTTTCACTTAATATCATACTCTACTCAAGTATGATACAGAATTACTCAAACAACCAACAGTGTTTCCAAATTGAGACCCTGCTAAGCTGGCTTTAACGGACAGGATATTTAGCACATTAATTGTTTATACACAGAGACTAACATTAATTATGTGAGTTCATCAAAGTCTGAAGTTCTTAAATGATTTGTTTTCTTAATAAATTAAAACTCTCTTTTTATTGAATTCTTACTAATTATTTTCATCTCAACAGATAGCTCATATTATGCTCTGGGTGAATTAACAAATCCTGAATTCATGTAGCTGAAATTAAATAAATATTTCACCAGTAATAGCTATTTGGCTATTGTCCAGTAGCCATTTACATTTATTCCTTGATTAAAAGACTAACTTGCCTGGTGGGCCATTCCTACATGGATGAATAGATAGATAGATAGATAGATAGATAGATAGATAGATAGATAGATAGACAGACAGACAGATTAATTTAGGGAGGGGGGGAGAGAGAGAGAAGGAAAGCGATTTGGGTGTGTAGAAACAAAAAGACCTGAAACACATAAGACAAAAAGTCATTACTGCTTGGCAGAAAACACAACACATTAGGATTTCAGACCTGGTTCTATGCCCTGCTGACATTTATAACTTTTTTGCCCCGAGGAAGTAGCTGGAATCATTTTCCATGTCTGTTTCCAAGTGTGTAGTAGGGAACACCACCACCCCTGCTCTGCCAGTAGTGTTGAAATACTTAAATGTAGGTGTCTTAGTCATTTCAGGTAGCTAAAATAGAATATTATAGACTGGGTGACTTCAATGACAAACATTCATTTCTCACAGTTCTGAAGACTGGGAAGTCTAAGCTCAAGGTGCCAGCAAATCCAGTGTCTGGTGAGGGTCTTCTTCCTGGTTTGCAGATGACTACCTTCTTACTGTATCTTCATATGGCAAAGACAGAGATAGAGAGGAGAGAAAGGAAGCAAGCTTTCTCATGCCTTTTCTTATGACGGCATTAATCCCATCACAAGAGCTCCACCTTTATAACCCAATCGCCTCTCAAAGAATCCTATTTCCAAATACTGTCACACTGGGTATTACAGTTTCAACATACAAATTGTGAGGAGAGGACACAATAGCATTAAATCTGTATTAGTCAAGGAATGAATAAGAGGAGGCGGGGAGAGAGAGAGAAGAAAGAATTGGTTCACACAATTGTGGAGACTGAAAATTCCCACCATCTGCAAGCTGGAGACCCAAGAAAGCCAGTAATGTAGTTGGGTATGAGTGTAAAGGCTGAGAACCAAGAAAGCTGATGGTGTAAGTCTAAGTCTCAGAGGAGTAGGAGACTGATGTCCCAGCTCAAGTGGTCAAACAGCAGGGGCAAAATCTCTCTTCCTTGGCCCTTAGTTCTATTCAGGCCCTCAACAGATTGGATGATGCCCACCACATGGGCCATCTGCTTTACTTAGTCCAGCAATTCAAATGCTGATCTCAGCCAGAAACACACTCAGAGACACACCCAGAAATCACATTTAGCCAAACATCTGGTCACCCCAATGATCCGTTCAAGTTGACCCCCTGGATCCAGTCAAGTTGACACAATAAAATTAACCATCATGATAGGTGACAGAGTTCTGAGAGAACAATGAAGAGTGTAAGAAATCATGAAGACAGAGAGAAAATGTTTCACATGGCTATCACCTTCCATTCCTACCCCTTCACTTCCAAAATTACCTATGTTGCTCTGATGACAGTAGAGAAGGCTTCTCATAGCAATTCCAGGGTGTTTCATTCCCTTGAAGCCTCTCTGTCGGACACTGTGGGGAAACTGCATGGAAGATGAGCCAGGGGAATATTTGCATCAACTGTTTTTTTATATCTATTATATGCCAAACATTTCATCCTTGCCTACTTCAAACCTGTACTTCCAGAATGAACCCAAGCTCCCACTGAAATAAAGATAAACTATAAAAGTGACTTTCTTATCTCTGAGGACACAACAGCCAAGACCAAAACTGTGATTGGATATCCTACCATGCTTGGCCCCAGACTAAAACCACCAGTGGAATAAAACCATCCATTCCTCTTTCCTCCTCTCTCCTAGGATGTTGGCCTCATCTTTGCCCTCACTTTACAACTAAGAATTTTAATCATGGCACCCCAAGGCCTTACTCAAAGCCACTGAATTCTCATCATTTTACAAAGCCCACCCTGAACTGCTGAGACTAATACACAGTTACATTTTCACCTAGGATGCCCCTACTCCTACCTCCCCTAACACATGACTGTCAAACACAGCATGTTTCCTGCCCATATTTCCCATCACATATTCTGCTCACCTATGACATGGCATTTTGGTCAAAGCATCGTTTATTAGAAGCTTCCCCAAAACTAGGCAGCTTGTAATAGATTCAGGGAGCCTGGTTTCTGCCAATGTCTGTCATGAGTTTATAAATCTTTATTGCTATTATCACTACTGTCACCATCGACAATAGATTAGGAAAAACCAGATCTGTTATCACACCAAATGGTGGACCCAAATAGTTTTGAGAGCCCTAGGAGGGTGAGTATGTCATATTTTAAAGTCAGAAGGAGAGTGAGGCTTTGGTCATTTTCTCATCCTAAGTAAGAACAAGTGCTGGGCTGTGGCCCAGATTAATAACACTTACCTATAGTCAAAGACACAGCTTTGTGTCCTTGCAACTTTCTCCACCTCTATCCCTCTCTTCAAAACTGTGTGATGTGAATGTTGTTGATGTCTGTAGCAGACACCATGATGTACGAGGGGTCTTCAAAAGTTCGTTGGAAAAACATATTATGAAAAAACTATGCATGGATTTCAAAATTTTTTGCACCAAAATAAATTCATACTAACTTGTTATAAGATGTCTAAACAGGATATAGTTTGAGGCACTAAGAGCAAGACATCAGTTTGAAAAGAGTCCCATTGGAACGCCATGCATTCTGCTAAAACTGAAGTAAGAAAAAACATCAAGTTTATGATGAACACTGGGTGGAAGAGTAGTGAAATCACTGACAACTTCTGAAAAGTTTATGAAGGCGATGTCCCAAGGAAATCATAAGTTTACAAATGAGTAACTTATTTTAAGAAGGGACAAGACAATGTTAAAGGTGAAGCTTGCAAAAGCAGACCATCCACATCAATTTCAAGGAAAAACGTAATCTTGTTCATGCCATGATTGAAGAGATCCAGTGATTAACAGAAGAAACAATAGCCAACACCATAAACATCTCTGGTGGTTCAGCTTACACAATTCTGACTGGAATATTAAAGCTTAGCAAACTTTCCGCTCGATGCGTGCCAAAACCGTTGTGCCCAGATCAGCTGCAGATGATAATAGAACTTTTAATAGAAATTTTAGGCAAGTGAGATCAAGATCCTGAAGCATTTCTTCAAAGAATTGTAACAGGTGATGAAACATGGCATTACCAGTACAATTCTAAAGACAAAGCACAATCAAAGCAATGGCTACCAAGAAGGGGAAGTGGACCAGTCAAAGCACAAGCAGACTGGTCAAGAGCAGAGGTTATGGCAATAAATTTTTTAGGATACTCAAGGCATTTTGCTTGTTGACTTTCTGGAAGGCCAAAGAATGACAACATCTGCTTATTATGAGAGTGTTTTCAGAAAGTTAGCCAAAGCTGTAGCAGAAAAACACTTGGGAAAGCTCCACCAGGGAGTCCTTCTCTACCACATCAATGCTCCTGTTCGTTCCTCTCATCATATAAGGAAAATTTTGCCAAGGTTTTGATGGAAAATCATTAAGCATCCACGTTACACTCCTGATTTTGCTCCTTCTGACTTCTTTTTGTCTCCTAATCTTAAGTAATCTTTACAGGGCACCCACTTTTCTTCAGTTAATGATGTAAAAAAGCCTACACTGACATGGCTAAACTCCCAGAACCCTCAGTTCTTTAGGGGTGGCTTCTGCCCACTGCTGCCATGACTGGTATCCTCACTTACAAAAGTGTATTGAGTTGGATAAAGCTTCTGTTGAGAAATAAAGTTTATATTTTGATTTTTATCTTCTAATTTTATTTTTTACAAGCATTTTGAAGTTCCCTTCTACTCCCCAGATCTCCATTCAGGAATAAAGGACTCACTTACCTGATTGTCCAGTGGGCTACTGATCAGTGGCCCTCAGCTCTCAGTCCTCTTAGTGAATTGCCTTGGCTGAAGGTGTTGTCTTGCCTAGGGCAACCCTCATCCAGTGACTGGCTCACATGGAGAAATAAGGACCCTTTTCCTCCATTTCAACTGAGGACCCCTCTGAAGAGTCATCTCTGCTTCAAATATCCCTGTGGGGTAAGCTAGGGCCCTCCTTGAGACTGCACTGCTGCCAAATCAACTTCTCCCTCTGCCCACTCCTGCCTCCTTCCCTTCCCCCAACAGGTGTTGATCCCAGGAACACTCCTAAAATACTTCCTGCCTACAAATCTCCTTCCTAGAGTCTGCTTCCATCCTGCAGCAATGTCCCACCCCACAGCCCCTCAGCTCTGCTCTGAGTTCCCTTACAGCTGCAGTGGACAGTCTGTAGCATGCTGATGACTTCCAATCTCACGTACCTGCTGCTCAAGGCTTCTCTCCCTGGGACTTTCTCGGCAGTTCAGGTTGTGGGTAGGTATGACCCAGGGAGGATGGGAGTTTGTGGATAAGCGCCCTAGCCTCTCTGTGCTTGGGTGGGGCAGTTCCGAGGCATATTCTACACAGCTTCCCAGGGGCCCCTAGAGGGACAGTTCACAGCACCCTCACAACCATGCACCTTTTGTTAGCTTCTCTCCTCTGTCTTATTTCTCCACTCCCTGCTTGTACTGCCTCAGTCACCTCCCACTAAGCCACCAGCACCCAAGTTCGTGCCTCAGGTTCTGCCTCTGGATGACCTGAAAGAAACTAAGACATCCTTATTTCTCTTTGTCTTTCTAATCGTGCTGGCAACTCACCTTCCTGGGGCGGGATCCCAGAGCGCATTTGCTGGAAAGAAGCCATGAATCAGGTGAGTAACAGCGTCCAAGAGATCAACCTTGTAAGAACACCAAGGAAACATGCAGGGTCAGCCCCAGTGATGCCTGGCCAACTACTATGTATGTTATGATAAAATATTAAAAGTAGATAGACCTAAAATGCCACTCCGGCTCCATTTTCGTGCACAGGAAATCCCCAGGGGCCACGAGGTGTGGGCACTCCAGGGGCTGGATGACAACAATGACTGCCTCCTACTGAGCAGCACCTTGGCCACATGTTGGGAAAAACAAGGGGCTGATCTCACTCCTCCTTCCAGGCCAGTGAAACCATCTCCATTCTCACAAGATTGGAAACTGAGGCTCCAAAGGGTAAGATGCTTTCCTAGTCTCGCAGCCAACCAGCCCAAAGCCAGAATTCAAATCCAGACCAGATCATTTCCAAACCCCAAACCCTTGACCAGGCGGCAGGAGGCCTCAGAGGCACGTACATGCCCATAGATGCTAACTCTGGGTGGTGTGGGGTCTGCGGTGTGAGGATGAACAACAAAGTGGGCTCTGTGCACTGCAAGGGACAGGAATGAGAGGCGACGCGAGGGAAAGGTTAGCAGATTCCCAAAGGCTCTAATAGCAGAAAATAGGTTGAGGAGGATAGAGAATGAGAGAAGAGATAAAAGAACCACATCATCATCAAGGTTAGCAGCAGCCCTTGAGGAACGTGCTTGGTGCCACTGTACATAGGCTGAACCTGAGCTGTCCTGAGGAGGGGCGTGGGTTCAGTACTGTGCCATCTGCCTGTCACTGCTCAGTATTTATTGAGTGATCTTGTGCTGGAAACAAGGAAGTAAACACAAAAGGCAAAGGCCCTGCCCCCAGAGAGCACAGGTACAAGCTTGGGGGAAACTAGCAATAAATGCACTTATGTAGTATAAATGTCTGAGAGTAATGACAGCTGTAAAAATATGACAACAGGGCTGCATTGGTAGAGAGCAGTGTGAGGGCCATCTTAGGTTCAGCAGTGGGGAAGGCTTCTCAGGAAGGTCACATTCCAAGAGCGAAAGGAGTGAGAGGCAAAGCATTTCAGCGGAGGGAATAGCCAGGACAAAGGTTTCTTGTCAAGGCTCTCGGGAGCAGCAAGCAGGCTGGCATCTAGGCACAGGGTAAGTTGGGGGAGAGCTGTGACAAATGATGTCCATCTCTGTCCCTTGAATGAAGACTTTTTTTTTTTAACCCAAAAGCATCCAAGCCTGGAAAAATTTAAAGCTCTCCCCAAGTTTTGCAAATTCTTGTGGATCTAGCATTCCCTGTGTCCTGTGGCTTTCAGCCTCTTTGTCCTCCTTTGCTGCACTGGTATCACCTGGTGACAACCAAGAATCCACTTACCATAGCTTTCTACAAGGAGCTAACCACAACTAGCAGTGTACAGTTATCATATTATCGTATTTATCACGATTGGGAGGTATGTGTGGAAAGAGGAATGGTGTCCAGCCCACAGCACTCTGCCTTCTCCCTCACCCTTTCTCCTCCTCTCTCCTTCTCTTCCTCTCTTCCTCATCTTCTTTCCCACACCCCTACCATGACAGTTCTCCTTCCATTACATATTCCTATGTCCTTCCTTTCTCTGACCCTGGAAACTATTTTTGACTTAAGTAGAAGTCTTGAAAGGCAGATCTCCCTAAGAAGGATTCTAGAACAACTGCTAAGTTAATAAAAATGTTCTCTATCTCATGACTCCTGCCTGGGCAGGTACATGGGTAACAGCCCTGACGCCACAGGACTTGGACAGGAAGAATATCAACTCCCAACCTTCAGGATCAGCTTGCACACAAACCCGCACAAATATGTGCACATGTCTTCTAAAGAAAAAATTACATGGCCAAATGCAGTAGCTCATACTGTAATCCCAGCACTTTGGGAGGCCAAGGTGGGCAGATCACCTGAGGTCAGGAGTTTGAGACCAGCCTAGCCAACATGGCGAAACCCCGTCTCCACCAAAAATACAAAAATTAGCCAGGCATGCTGGTGGGGGCCTGTAATCCCAGCTACTCAGGAGGCTGAGGTGGGAGAATCGCTTGAACTGGGGAGGCAAAGATTGCAGTGAGCCGAGATGGTGCCACTGCACTCCAGCCTTGGCAACAGAGTGAGACTGTCTCAAAAAGAAAAGAAAAGAAAAGAAAAGAAAAGAAAAAGAAAGAGAGAGAGAGAGAGAAAGCAAGAAAGCAAGAAAGCAAGCAAGCAAGCAAGCAAGCAAGAAAGAAAGAAAGAAAGAAAGAAAGAAAGAAAGAAAGAAAGAAAGAAAGAAAAGAAAAAATTACGTCAGCCACAAATGGAGAGGACCCAAACACTGTGAAGCCTGTAGATTTCTGTTGGGTTTCCTAGGGAAAGGTCTAAGATGCAGAGGTGTGGTGGTGTCCTTGGAACACCAACAAGCATTTAACAGAGCAGGCTCAGCCTGTCTGACCAATAAATACACACATTACTTTAATGCTGGACCTGCAGAGGGTATGTGTTTGGTGGGATGTTTCATTTTTATTTTATTTCTATTTTGTAACCTAGATTTAGTTGTAAGATAGGCCCCAGATAATCATAAACATTCAGTAGCCTATGATATTTTTGCAACAACGTTAGTTTTCCTTTTCTCTATCCTGTCACCCTTTTACTTTGGAGGTGCAGTCATAATTATAATAACTACCATCTGTTGCATCCCTAATAAATGCCAAGACATTTTCCCTAATCTTTATAAGAACAAAACAGTTAATACTATCATCAATTAACAGATGAGGAAACCAAGACTGAGAGAAGTTGCTTAAGGCCATGTAACTAAAACAGGAACATGCCTGAATCCTTCTGAATTGAATTCCCATGGCCTGTCAAAGAGGAAGTCTTTGTCCTTTCTTGAGTACCAGACTCTGCAGCTTTTGCAAAAACAACCATAGGACAGTTCTTCCACTGAACTTGTTCCTTGGTAAAACCAGAGTGATTAGGTCACCAGTGTGTGCTGAGTGCCTGCCATGTGAGCCTCAATCCCAGGGTGAGCAGGTCATCAGTATGTGCTGAGGGTCTGTCATGCGACTTTCAGTCCCTAGAAGGAGCGTGCTGCAGCAGAACGGTGGGGGCCAAGAACTAAGAGATTGGGTTCCACTCCTCCAAAACTTCACGTCTAATGAGCTTTTAATGATGACTTCTTGTGACTTTTTTAAGCTGGGAGAAGAATCCAGGAGCAGGAAAGATAATTTTCACCCCTCACACTTCCTTACACCCTCCTCACCCCATCCTCTGGAGCTTACACAGAGGGCTAGTTGAATATTACAAATCTTCCTCATTGGAAGATCTTCCTCCTAAATTTCTCCATCCCCCTCCACCATCTCTCACCACAGGTCAATCCAATATTGGAACTTTGTATTAAGAAAAGACATCACAATATCAGTAGCATTCAATTACTGAGCCTTTGTGAGGCTCCAATAAGATAAAGTGTGTGAAAGAGCTTTGTAAACTCTAAACCACCAGAAAAGCACCGTGAGCAATTGTTGTGTGAAGCCCCAGTCAAGGACATCTGTGTTGCTGTTTCAGAATCCTCGCTGGGTGTGGGCCTCACTTATAACTATTATCATTCCCAGCAGCAGCAGCAGCAGCAGCATGAAATATTTGCTGAACTCTTTATGTAGTGCCAATCTCTATGCCTAGCACTCTCAAATCTAATGCTACCTCATTTAAGCAACCCCATGGAGCAGTATTATCATCTCCATTTTACAGAAGAGGATGTTAGGGATTTTGTCTTTAAATAAGTGGCTTTAGACGAAGGTCAAGTATATTGCTTGCTAGAGTTGGGTATTTGGAATGCTGTGTCAAGTAACTCTTTCTTGGTTTAACTATGCCCTTCAATGAGTTAGAAGAATAAGTAAGGAGAGATATCCTTTGGGAAGCCACCAAATGTTTAATAGGGGTCCTTTGACTAAGTTCCCAAACCCTGGAGTCATTGATACAATCCCTAAATTCCCCTCATCATCAGGGGCAAGAAAAGTTCCTAAACAAGTTACTCTGAAAGGTCATTGACAGCCAATTCAGTTTCTGGAGGGAAAGAGAACCAGGCTGTGATTTCTGAGGGTATCAGGCCCAGGCTGGGGGCTCCAAGGCAAAAGCATCTTAAGTCACCCCTGGTGCGTCAGACTCCGTTCCCTCCCAAGGATCTAACACACTTCTACTCTCAACCTGTTCTCTGCCCTCACTCCTTTCTCCATCCCCCGTGTCTCTAACCACAAGTCAATCCAATATTGGAACTCTGTATTCAGAAAAGACATTAACAATAACAGTAGCATTCAATTACTGAGCCAGGTGATTTTCATGGATTTGGTTGTCAAATCCCCACACGTACCCGTGAAGCACTGTTATTATATCCACCTTCCAGATTAGAAAACTAAAACATTTGGAGGATACTTTGATAAGCAGATGGTGAAAGACAAGAGCTGGGGTGGGAACCCAACCAGTGGAATACTGCTGCTTTCGAGACTATTTCAGTGATTTTTAAAAAGATCATTGTATTCTGGAAAAGCCTAAGCATCTAGGAAGTTCACAGCTGAAAATGAGGCCATCGACATGGCTAGAAAGTCAAGTCATTTGTTCAGCCTAGATTGGATTACGAACGGAAACAGTGGTAAGTCCTCACCCACAACAAGCACTGCCTTAAAATAAAAGTAAAATAAAATAAAAGTAAAAAAAAAATTAGTAAAAATAAGAATTAGGGATGGAACCAAAAGCCAGAGCCCCAACATGTAACTCCAGACCCGCTTTGACACTGTAACGAGAGCCACTGTGTGTGATGTGAGCATCTACTGTAGGGAACTGAGCTAGGTCTTTAGACCATCTCCTCCGTGGAGGCTTCCAACACCCCTGAGAAGGAGGAGCTTGCTAGAGGCCAGTGAGAAGGCAAACTGGGTTCTAAGAGTTTTTCTGCAGGAGGCCAGATCTTGAGTTCTGAGCCACTTGCTGTGTGATTAAGAAGTCTGAGATAGAAAGTAGTTTGCAGCTGTTTAGGGGCCATGCTGATGGAGCTAAGGTTGGGAGCTCAGAATCAGGCTAAACGAGCAAAGGATATCGGCTCCAGTCCGGAGGTGGGCCACCCACTCAGCATAAATAAGTGGGCATCACTTTGCCAGCTTTATAAGGAGCCATGCAAACAGACCTCCATCCTCAGGAAGACCACTCCAGGTGGATATCTGACCAAAACCAACTAAAGACACCTCTTGACTTATGTAACGAGGTAGTTCACACTATAATTATATAAATTATGTAGTCTTAGTAAACCAGAGTGTAAATATAAGAGTTGTGCTTATAAATCTAGTTTTAAATAAAAATGTTCTCTATAACTTGACTTTGATTTCTGTGAGCCAGTTTATTGTCATCTAAATGGATAAGAGTTGACTGTATTCTGAGAAATAACACCTTGAATATTTTAACACGAGTTTTTTGCTCTAATGGTTTATTCAGCCACTAAGCATTTATTAAGTCACTACAACTCAATCGTAAATGTCATAATAAGAAAGCATAATATTAAGTGGGTATAAAACTGTTAAATAAACAGCAAAATAAAATCTTGTAGAAGCAGCAGATGGACTCTCTTAAGCCTAGCTATTGTGTGGGAGGGGTATCTTGACAGTCTAGTGTGGTAAGCAACCCCAGTCAGGGTCCTTCAGAGACCAAGGCAGGGAAGTGACTCTTCCAAACAAGAACTTTTTCTCTTCCCACCAAAGTCTGTTAAAACTACTGAACTCCCCCAGTACTGCCAGAACCCACAGTGAGAAGATCACTATGTTTGCTGTTTATTTAAACAGCTAGTAGATTTACAGAATGAGAAGGTCTCTCCAGCAATTGCACAGACTTGCCAAGAGCAAACAGGAACATAGGCAGCTAGAGCATTAGAAATGCAGCAGATAATGACTCTGTGACTTTAAGTGTGAACTCATAGCCCCCTCAGGGAAGGCAACTAAAGTAATCAGTCCAGATGCCAGGAGACCCCCATGGAGGATTCTGCTGTGAGTGGGACCTAGAGATAAACCAGGTGGCGGTGGGAGGTTCCATGAGCATTTCCCAGTACTCCACTAGGCTGGCGAGGAGGTAGCTGCTCAATGGTCCTGGCAGTACACCAACATTAACTGGCTTTCTTTTTGTTGCTTGGTTGTTGGCTATACCTGTGCTTAGTAGAAGGAATACAGTGTGGTTTCCGTTTGTCTCAACTAATCCTTTTGCTGGTTCTACCAATCACAGTTTAGAAGACCCTCAGGCATCTTTCAAGAAGCTTTACCTAAATGGAGTAGACCTGAGGGACAATTATTGTCCTAATCCCAGGGTTGCAAGGGGTAAACAGCTACCTTTAGGTTGTAAGGTTTCAGGCAAAGGGTGAGATAATGGCAGATACCTGGGGCTCAGGCATACTAAAGTTAACTGATAGGTGACCACTTCATGCATGAGATGAACAGTGAGCAAGGGCCGTATTCCTAATCCCTGGAAAATTTCTTAATGTTTTAAAAGACGAGAAACTGCACTGGAAGAAATTGGTTCGTAAGGACATAGATCCAATGAACCTCTGGAGCCCAAAAGGATAGAGTCAAATCAGGCTCCACCACATGCTAGCTGCAGGTCCTTGTGTAATTTACTTCTTCTGTGCTTATTTTGAGTCACAGCAAGTTTGTTTTTGGTTTGTTTTTGTTTTTTTGTTTTTTTGATAGTCACGCTCTGCCTCGTAGGCTGGAGTGCAGTGGCTCAATCTCAGGGCTTACTGCAATCTTCGCCTCCTGGGTTCAAGCAACTCTCCTGCTTCAGCCTCCCGAGTAGCTGGGATTACACGCATGCACCACCACCCTTGGCTAATTTTTTGTATTTTTTGTAGAGATGAGTTTTCACCATGTTGGCCAGGCTGGTCTCGAATTCCTGGCCTCAAGTGATCCACCCACCTCAGCCTCCCATAGTGCTGGGAATACAGGCGTGAGCCACCGCATCCGGCCAAGTCACAGCATTTTAACAGGGAAGCACATTGCCGGGATTTGCTACACTGCTGCTCTCTCATTTTGTCACTTTGTTCTTGCTAACTCCCTCTCTCCTCCTTCATATGCTTGTCCCAAAACTCTTCCATACTCCTTTGTTCATCTCCTCTCATTGCTACCTATATATTCTTATAGTATTTCATTATGAGTTTTAAAAATAAAATTTGATCACAAAATGACAAATACTGTATGATTCCTCTTACGTGAGGTACTTGGAGTATTCAAATACGTACAGACAGAAAGCAAACCGGCTAGGGGAAGGGTGGAAAGGAGGAGTTCGTGTTCAACAGACAGAGTTTCACTTTTGCAAGTTGAAAAAACATTCTGAAGATGGTTGGTGGTGATGGTTTCCCAATAAGGTGAGTATACTTAATGTCACTGAACTGTATAGTTCAAAATGGCTAAAATGAAGACTTTTGTGTCTTATTTTGTCCCAATTTTAAAAAATAGAAAACTTACAAAGCACCACTTGACTCACCTGCATCATATTTACCTACAAGATTCACCAGAATAGAAGTACTTGTCATACCCAGATCACCTCAACACTGTCCTGTAGAAAGAACTGAGGTGGACTAAAAGGACTACAATACCCAGCAGAGGGCAGAAGGGAGTCGAGGTGGCATTTTCCCCTAAATTTTGTATTTGTGATTATTCTTTCTTCCTCTCATTTGCTGTTTTAGTTTAATGTTCTCTTTCAAAGTGTACGTCTTTCCAAGACAGCCATGTTAGAGAACAGAGGATAAATGATTCTCTCGCAGAGCAAGTTGGTTAAATTATTGCATAATTTAAATCACCACATAAAAATAATTGCTCCGTGGAGCCGGGTTTGTTGGTGGTAATAAGAGTTCCAAACTAGGCTTTTTCGCTTTATTCTGGCTGTATATTATTGACCCAGATCATTTTGCAAAGTACTCCACAAATAATTGTATTGATGTTCCCGCAAAAGGATATTAAAAACCCTGCTAAGTCTCAGTGGAAACCCTATGGAAATATTATTGTAAAATTATGGGATTCAGGTTTTAGGTGTTCTTCCTTCCAGCTGAGCCATGTTGCCATGACCAAATGCTATGAAAGTGCTGCCGTTCGCATTGGCCTTAACTGATGAAATACCTATTTTTCCTTTAATTTTCTCTTTGTCTCGATTTCCTAGAGCATATTTGCAAGTTATCCTTGATGCACTATAATTATTTTGAGGAGACTGCTTTTTGGCTTAAAAGGATATTGCTGTTTTATTATTTTAGAACACCAAGGGAGTCAGATTCAAGGAAGAGACGAGCATTTTAATGCTGGGCTTCCCTCTCGAAGGAAACCAAACTCTTCACCAATTGTTTTTTGACTTCTGGTTCAAATAGCCTAGGAGGTACAAGGGTAGCATGTGGATTCACGTGGAAAGTTTTCTTTAAGGCAATGAGCATTAGTTCTCTGTCTGTCTTCTCCCAGGGCTGCCACTCAGAATCGAGTTAAAACAGCGACAGCAGCAGCAGCAACAGCAATATCTGCCCAGGCAGTTCTGGTTCTTCCATTTACTCAAGTAATTTGGATGCAGATGGCCTTTCTCCTTCATGCATTGAATATGATTTCAAATCCCAACCATCCATCATTACTTCACCTGCCTTGAAACGAGAATTGTAAGCACTCTGATAAATGATTTGAAAGACTGTCTAATTTCCTCAAATATCCCTGTCTGCTGTTAACTTGCAATTTTATAAAATATAAAATGTTCTAAAATTCCTGTGTGCTGCATAGTCCCGAGTTGACAGCACATGCCCCCTTCATCAATGCTACAAAAATAAGGGGGAAGGGGACACTATTTTTCTCTTTCCTGGGCAGTGGAAGAATACTGCTCTCTGAGCCCTGCATGTGTGAACAATGAGTCTTTCCTATATGAATGATGGCGGAGCTCCTAGGAATACACGTTAGGATAGGCTTGATTCATTTAATTTCTGTCTCCAAAAACACAGCCTCTTCCTTCCTAAGAATCCAGGTGAGGACAGTGGGGGTAGAGATAGAAAGATAGGAGGTCAAAAAAGAACAACTGAACAACAGAACAGCCTTGTGTTGTTTCAGTGTCTGAAAAGCCTGAGTTGCTGAACCCTGTGTTGTGCATTATGTGACTATCTGTTGCAAGATAGGTGGACGCCTGCTCTAAGCTCCATTACCCTCTGTGCATGGTGATCCATTGACAATAAGCTTCAAGAAAGCGAGTTTTCATGTGGAGCTCACCACATTTAGGAGCTCTGTAAGAGTTACTTTCACAACCCTAGAATCAGAATTTCCATGAGGAGAATCTAAACAAACTGTACAGACTAAATAAACATCATTTGGAGGAAGGGAAGTCTTCAATATGGAAATCACAGTGACACATATGTTGGCAGGGCTTGCATGCTGCAGTGGATTAAGACATAAACAACCTTCCTTGATAGAAAATTCCATACAGAAAATCGAATCCTGCTGTTGATTTTAGATCTCATAACAACAACGTGTCTCTGGACTGAGCAATAGAGCTGAGTAAGGCAGAGCAGGGACGCTGTGTTTATTCCATCTACATGGAGGAGAGGAAGAAGGAACTTGCCCGTGTGGAGCTCCATTGTGAAAGGCGGGAGCAGCTCCCCAGAGGCAAATTCCACTTGGCTCAGGCTCTCCGCAGGATTTGTTTCCGTGGGTCCTGCCTAAATTCATCTTAACGGAGACTATGCTCTTCAGCTTCTGATGAGGGCTGTGGAAAAGAATCTATATCTGTGTGGAGTGTTCCCTATGTGCCTTGCACTATTCTGTTAATTAAAAACAAAAACAAAGTATGGAAAATCATGTAACATGCACTGTCTCCAGAACCACACATCAACGTATTTTTATGCTTGCTTCAGATCTCTTTGAATTTGAATAAAAGACACTAACTATCTCAATTAAAATTAAAGCTCCTTTTGCTACCTGTCTCTGTCCCATTCTCCTTCCTTCCTCCCGCAGAGAAGCTACCATCCTGAATTTGGTGTGTATCTGTTGTGGATACTTGACCATGTCATCTCATTTAGTCCTTCTGACAACTACTTTGAAATGGATATTATGCCCATATTATAGATTAGGAAATTGAGATGCAGGGAGATCAGTATTTGCCCAAGATCACATAGAGAGTAGGTAAAAGAGTCGAAGTCCACAGTCAGCTTTCTCTTATTCAAAACCTGGGACCTTTTCACTGCATCTTACATACAGAAGAGCTGGTCCTCTTCCTCATGGCACTGAAGACTTCAAATACTTTTCCCAGCCAAATCATTTCATCTCATTGTATCCTGACTTACGAGCTTTACTTTCTGATTATTTAATGGCAGCTCTCTTCTGAACAATTTTCAAATTTTTGCCCAGACATGGAAAGTTCAGCACGATCCTGACTGGAGAGGGATAAAATGGGAGAACTGCATGCCTTGCTGCATGCATTTGGGCATCCTATCTGTCTTTAAATATGCAAAGGTGCATGGTTGCCTCCCTGAGTACCAACAGTGCATTCCATGCTCCGCTGCTCCTATGTCATTAGGGAGCTATCTGTAAAGTGGTTTCTTAAACTTCCCTATAAATATTTACACTTTGTTTTATAGCCATAACTCTCTGAAAAGGCTTTAGGAGAAAGGCAGAACGTAAGCAAAGTATAACTTAGATTCAACAGTGGCTGCAGTACAAATTGAAAAGCCACTTTTGCAAAGCAATTTAGAAATATATATCAAGGACAGTAAAACTATCCATAACAATTGACTTTAAGAACTACATTCTGAGAATCTATCCTAAGGAAGTAACCTAAATAGTGGGAAATGCTGCCTTCAAAACCATTCTCAGTTCTGACATTTATTATAGCAAAAACCTGGAATTAAACTAATGGTCTAACAAATGTGTTAGCTATACTTTAGAAGGGCCCCTTGATTGAATCCTATATATTGTCATTACGCTGGTAATTTGGATAAAAAGCAAAGCTCACATCCTCTCTTTGCTAATTCACCATTAAATTTGGCAAGCTAGCTAACCATTTTGAATTTCACGTTTTTCATTTACAAAATGCAAAATGCTGATGTCTACTTTAAAGAGTCGAGAAAATTGAGCGAAGAAAATACGAGCGTAGCAAATTGAGTGAGAAAATATGAAACAGCTTATCCCAGTTACTGAAACCAGATAGTGATCAATAAATTATAACAAATAGAATAAGTATCTATGAAAAAGATACAGACATATTACAGTCACCAGGGAATACGTCAACAAAAGAGTCTAGATTCAGACATACAGAAATGAAAAGAATCTAATCTATGTTATGTGTTTCTTCCCACATTAAAAAAAAGTAAGAATCTGATTGGGGTAATAGCACTAAAACATTTTTCCCTATATAGTAAACAATCTTGCTGTAATTTTGTTAGGCAGATTTTATGAAGTTTTAAATAAAGTGATCTTTCTAAGCTGTTACTGTGTAAACTGAGACAAAGGAAAGACTTTTTCAAACCAAGAGAAAAACATTCTAGCATTGTCTAGATTCAGAGACCGTTGTAATGGTGGAAACAGCCCTGGACTTACAGCCCCAAGACCTCTGGTCACGTCATAGGAGCAGCTTTCGGCTGCTGTGTTCCGCCACCCAAGGGACTGGGATCTAGTGGTCCTCGGTTTTCTCACCTGTAAAATGAGGATGGTAATAATGCCTAGCTCACAGATTTCTTACAAAGAACTGGATAAGATCCATGTAGGTTGAAAATTCATTTGGTTTGTAAAGGCTCATTTATGTTAGATTAAGTCATTTTAAAAGTGTGATCTTATGGTGACTTTGTATTCACTTAAATCAATGGAAAGCATTGGTGATTAAACTTGAAAACTTGAAAAATATATATATGTACTTATCTCCAGGGCCAAGCTGACATTCACCCTTGGTCACTCTAGTAGCTACAGCTTACGTCAATGCTGTTGTTTTAGAGACAAACCTGTTTTTAAAATTGGAGTCAAGTAGGAGCCAGAGACCTTTCTGAAATAAAACAATAGCTACTTAAGGATGTCCTTGAGCATGGTGACCTTGCAAAATGCAATTATTATTACAGAACATTATGCTCTCAATACTTTGGCCTTCCTATTTTCATAGCTGAAACCAGAAATGTCAATTTATCCTAGAGTTTTTGGCATATTTGTGGACAGAAATTAGCTGACGGTTCATTTTTGGTCAGGTAATCTTCAGTTAGACATAACATTTATCTGTTAACTTAGCCAACATTTCCTCAGAAAGTTCCCTTCCCCCCTTGTTGCACATGCACACACATAAAAAACTATCTTTTATAAAGAGTTTTCCCCAACCTTATAGCCTTACCGGGGAAAAAGTTAAGCAATCCATCAATGCAGCTACTAACTTCAAAACTGTTGTAATAAGGTCCAAGTGAATATAAACAGCAGAATAAAGTATTCTATGCACAGAGATTCTTTCATAATGTGCTTCTAAAAATTAAGCTTTTCATGTAGAAATTGTCAAATAACTAGCTATGCTCATTTTGGAAGAGATAAATAGCGACAGGATTTCATTATGTTACAAATTTTCAAATGAATTGGTTAAAAATCCCATCTGGCTAGCAGCCCCTGACACATCCTCCTATTTCCCACTACAATACACATACAGTTTTTTTTTTTAAACGAGTCATAATACAATTTGTTTAAAAAAAAAAAAAAAAAAAGAATGCTTGCCAGAATCTGGGAGAAATTTTTCTATAACACTAACTCCAAAGTCAACCCATTGACAAAAACAATAGATGACTAATTGGTGCTTTCCTCCGAAAATAATAGAGGTTTCCATTCTAAAATACAAACAGATGTGCTTCCTCCTCTCCCAGCTTCAACCTCCTGATTCAGAGTCTTCCATTCAGCCATTTTTCTAATGCTTGGATAGAGGTTTTTAAGACAAGCCGTGTACTGTTAGTCTTTTCCCAGGGTGCCTCTCCTTTCTCCATCTAGTCAGAAACTGCAACATCCAGAACAATGGCAGTTTATTGCATTCTGGGAGCCACCATCCACCAAAGAGCTAAAGACAAGAACAGAGGACCCACATAGGTAACAGGACAGCCTAGGGATTGCAGGTTTTTAATTTTCTCCATTCGCTCAGAGTATCAGGAATCTCAAGGCAGCAGAAACACCCTGGATGAAAGTCCACTGAAGCTGAAGAAGTCTGCCATAAAACTACATGAAATGTGAGGAAGAACTCATATAGATACAAAATAGGGCCATGGGCATTGCACATACAGTGTTAACAGCCACCCCACCACGCCACTTTGTTTTTTTTTGTTTGTTTGTTTGTTTGTTTTGTTTTGTTTTGTTTTTTTTGAGACAGGGTAATCTTATTGTCGCCCGGGAGGTTGGAGTGCAGTGGTACAATCTCAGCTCACTGCCTTCCTGGGCTCAAGCAATCCTCCCATCTCATCCTCCCAAGTAGCTGGGACTACTGGCGCTTGCCACCGCAAGCAACTAATGCTTTTATTTTTTGTACAGACGAGGCCTTACTACGTTGCCCAGGCTGGTCTCCAACTCCTGGGCTCAAGCAATCCTCCCATGTTGGCCTTCCAAAGTGCTGGGATTACGGGTATAAGCCACCATGCCCAGACCACTTTTTATTTGAAGATTAAGTAGAACAAAAGAGTTGGGGTAGCTTATGAAAAAAATAATCCACATAAGGGAAAGGAAATATCTTGAATACCTGAAGAAGTAAAAAATGTCTGAAATGATTTACTGCAGAAACTAATACACATCATTTCGACTACTCTGCCATCATCACTAGAAGGCTAGAATACTTCGGTTCAAATCTTGGTTGCTGGATGACTTTAGGCAAATTACTTAATCATACAGATCTTCCTTCTTCTACAAGTGAAAAATGCAGATAAAAATATATTCTCTTAGAAGGTCGTATTAAGAATTATATGGTATCAGACAGGCGCGGTGGCTCACGCCTGTAATCCCCGCACTTTGGGAGACCGAAGTGGGTGGATCACCTAAGGTCAGGAGTTTGAGACCAGCCTGACCAACATAGAGAAACCCCGTCTCTACTAAAAATGCAAAATTAGCCGGTCGTGGTGGTGCACTCCTATAATCCCAGCTACTCAGGAGGCTGAGGCAGAAGAATCACTTGAACCCGGGAGGCGGAGGTTGCAGTGAGCCAAGATTGTGCCATTGCACTCCAGCCTGGGCAACAAGAGTGAAACTCCATCTCAAAAAGGAAAAAAAGCAAAGGGGGAAGAGGGTAGTAATGGTAGTAACAGCAGTGGTAGGGTGGTGATGGTGGCAATGTTTGCAGTGGCATGGGTGGATAACTAGACACCCAGTTTTATATACATTCCTATGGCTAAAGAATATACCTGGGTTAACAGATAATGAACGGATTACTAAACTGCTCTCCAGTTTAGTGACAAAAATTGAAACAGTAATTTCAATTTCTATTGCCACCAAAAATGAGTGAGCCTGCTTTTCAACAATCCAACACCCTCACAAATGGAGTAATTATGTACTTAATGTAATGTACTTAAACAATGGGATTCTACTTATATCTATAAAACTTAAATACATATAAAACTTAAAAACTTTAATGTGTTTAAGTTTAAAGACAAAAGTAGAATCCCATTGTTGTTTTAATCTACATCATCTCTTTAATCAGTACATGCTTACTAACTGTACTTTCTCCTCCATGAAACACCTTTTCATATCCTTAACCCATGTTTTCATTGGGTTTTTGTTCTTTTTCATTAATAATCATTGTAACATATTAAATCCAGCATCACTTTTTAATAGAGACTGAAAATATTTTCCTGAGTTTATCATTTGTCTTTTACTTTTTTGTTTATAGTTCTTTGAAAGCACAGAAGTTTTAACATTTTTGACATCTAATGTCCTTTACCTTTTATATTTCATCTGGAATTTGTTTTTAAATAAGTACATGCCACTTTGTGACAAATATCCATAAAATTTTCAACTCTAACCAATGCATTCTCTTCATCCCCAACCCAATTTGAAAGGCTTAATGTACCATATATATGTATAAGCACACACACATCACATAAATATACATACACACTCACACACAAATACACATACATGTGTTTGTTTTCACTCTTCTACTTATTCATTTTTTTGTGGTTTAAAAGTAAAAAAAGGTACTTATTGTGAGTGGATTACATAAATTACATTATTTCTAAACTAGTAAATCTTAGGAAACTCTACAACATGGCAAATACGCATGAAAAAAATGTGTATTCAGGGAAGTGTGTACCATAGACAGCAATGGGTAACAACCTCTTCATCCATCAAGCTGGAAGTCAACACGTATGATGGTTTAGCCACACAATGGAGTTTTACACAACCATTAAGGCTCATAAAGGTCCAGGGGCAGGAACTCAATGTAAAAAATAAATAAGTAATAAAAATATTTATTTTAAAATAGCAAAAAATAATTATGAAACTGTGTTTGACATTAATAAACGTCCATGAGCTAGTTAACCTTAGAAGCAATTAAACATACTGTACTGTATTTTTCTTTAATGTGGTTTCAAGTTTAAGAATACAAAGACAATGTATATGAAATGATATGCACCAAATATATTCATAGTACATAGAATATATGTTAGTGGAATATTTAGTAGACTAATAAGCTGTAAGTGGAAGAATAACTCCCCTCAAAATACTACACAAGGGGACACAACAGCTTGACCAGAGGGAGCTCCAGGGTCAGAATGGGAGACAGTATTACTGTGGGAGAGGAATGGATGTGGCTGGGGGAGACTAAACCTTGTCACCAAGATGGAATCTCCTTAAGAGACAGTGCAAAGTCACAGAACAAAGGCTCAAAGAAGAAGGTATTCTCAGGCAAGAGCAGAGCCCTGTGGATGTGGAAGTCAGGAACTCAGGGTTTCTATAAAAGGCCTACAAGGGTGTTCATGTCATGGGCTCAGGGGATATTCACACTAAAGGCAAAGTTTTCAATTCTTTCCTTTATATGTTGAAATTCCCTTTAATCCTTCTGACCCTTTAACCAACTTTGCGTCAGGTCACCACCTCCAATTCCCAACATAACCCATCAGTCTGCCATCAGGGACCTGTGAAGTGAGGGTCACAGCACCAGTGGATTCCAGGCCAGAATGGGAATGCGATGAAATGTCACCCACTGTGGCATGGAATAGATGCCACAGAGGAGCAGGGCTCAAGTGGAGGACTCGGGGTGCTTGGAAGACCATCTCCATCCCTCCCCAAATATGAACAGGAAAGGACGTCTCATGTCATGAGAGAAGGTGACACTTGATATTAGCAATGCTGAGACAAGCTGTGTATGGTTTGTATTTCTGGCTCTGCCACTCATGAGCTATGTGATACTAGTCAAGTTACCTAACCTTTCTGGGCCTCTGTTGTATCATCTATAAGTCAGGGATGAGAACACCACATTCCATAGACCTGTTAAAAGGATAAAACATATTAATATTCATAGAACCTTAGCAGTGAATGAGGCTGGATATGGTGGCTCACACCTGTAATCTCAACATTTTGGGAGGCCAAAGCAGGTGGATTGCTTGAGCCCAAGAGTTTTGAAACCAGCCTGAGCAACATAGTAAGACTCCGTCTCTACAAAAAAGTAGCTGAGTGTCATGTTTGTAGTCCCAGCTACTTGGGAGCCCGGGAGTTAGAGGCTGCACTCAGCCGAGATTGTGCCACTGCTCTCCAGCCTGGGCAACACAGTGAGACCCTGTCTCAAAATAAAAATAAGAAATAAATTTAAAACAATGAATGTGTTAGCTATTGTATTTATATAATTATAACTAAAATTTTGTATTATCTAAATCTTTTAAAGAGCACATACTTGTACTAAAACAAATTTATAAAATACATACTTATCTTTATTAAGCACCTACTGTGTTCTAGCCTTTGATTATACAATATTATGAACATATTAAATGCCACTGAATTCTTTACTTAAAAACAGCGATATTGGTAAAATACACACACATTACATAAAATTCACCACTTAAATCATTTTAAAATACAGAACTCAGTGACATTTAACACATTCACACTGTTGTGCAATCTTCACCACTGTCTAGCTCCAGAACATTTTCAGTGCCCCAAAAGGTAACCCTGTTTTAAGCATCGTTTCTCATTACTGTTTCCCTCAGCTTCTGGTAACTGCTAGTCTGTTTTTTGTCCCTGTTTCCCTATTTTGGACATTGCATGTAAATTGAATTATACAGTATGTGGCCTTTCATATCTGACTTTCAAAATTTACTATCATTTTCTTCAGATTCAGCCTGTCCATGTTGTAGCATGTGTCCGTATTTTATTCTTTCTTGTAACTGAATAATATTTCATCATATGGACATACACATTTTGTTAATCACTTCCTCTGTCCATGGATGTCTGTGTTGTTTCTACCTCCTGGCTGTTGTGAATAGAGCTTCTGTGACCATGCATGTGCGTGTTATTTGTTTAACTGTTTTCAATTCTTTGGGGTATACACATAGGAATGGAATTGCTGGGTCACATGGAAATTCTATGTTTAACCTATTAAGGATGCAAAGTATATTTTTAAGAAAAGAATTGCCTAATAATATGAGAGGCAATAGAGAGTAATGGAGCCACATAGCAAGGGTTCGAATCCTGGATTCATCACTTACTAGTTGCATCACCTTAGAAAACTTAAGTCCTCATTTTCCCATCTGTCAATTGGCAGTAATACTAACCCCTATCCCACCAAGTTGTTACAAAAATTAAGGGAATTAATAAATGTAGTACAACTGGAACAATGCACATGATGTTACTTATTTTGGTTTAGTTCTGTTTGCATGCCTGAGTATAGACTATATACATAATTGTTTAAATCAAACAATTAAGACTGGTTGCCTTTGGGAATTGGATTTGAAGGATAAAAGACAGAGCCCGGTCAGCCAGGCATGGTGGCTCACGCCTGTAATCCCAGTACTTTGGGAGGCCGAGGCAGGCGGATCATTTGACGACAGGAGTTCAAGACCAGCCTGGCCAACATGGTGAAACCTCCCCCTGTCTCTACTAAAAATACCGAACAATTAGCCGGGCATAGTGGCGGGCACCTGTAATCCCAGCTACTCAGGAGGCTGAGGCAGGAAAATCACTCAAACCCAGGAGGTGGAGGTTGCAGTGAGCCGAGATCATGCCATTGTAATCCAGCCTGGGCAACAAGAGTGGAACTCTGTCTCTAAAAAAAAAAAAAAGACAGGGCCCTGTCCTCTTTTTATTTTGTTTGTGCATTTCTCTCTGTAATGAGCATATATTAGTCTTCACGGTATTTTGAATCAATGAGGTTTTCTTTTCAAGATGCATAGCGACTCATTCAATGACTCAAAACCCTTCCATGATCCTATAGCAGTGGTTCCCCAAGGCCTTCATGCTGGCTGGACATATAAAATCACTTAAACAACTTATCCAAAATACAGATCACCCTACTCATCATTTGGTCTTATTGAATGACAAGTTTTGGTTGATTCTAATGTGTCATGATATTTGAGAACCAGAATGTCTGCACTCTTTCCATGACCAGGTCTCTCAGTGTCTTGCAGTTTCATCTTCCCCTCTTCCTTCCTAATAAAGCTTCCTGGCCAGGCGCAGTGGCTCACGCATGTAATCCCAGCACTTTGGGAGGCCAAGGTGGGCAGATCACTTGAGGTCGGGAGTTTGAGACCAGCCTGACCAACATGGAAAAACCCCGTTTCTACTAAAATACAAAATTAGCCAGGCATGGTGGCACATGCCTGTAATCCCAGCTACTTGAGAGGCTGAGGCAGAAGAATCGCTCGAACCCAGAAGGCAGAGGTTGCAGTGAGCCGAGATCACACCATTGCACTCCAGCCTGGGTAACAAGAGTGAAACTCTGTCTCAAAAAAAGAAAAACAAAAAACAAAAAAACTTCCCACCTATTACTTGACATGCTCTTCTATGCCTCAGGATGTGTCTTGCCTGGAATGCAAGCCCCATTTAACTTCATTCTTTGAATTACTAACCCCTATTTATTCTTCAGTACTCAGTTCAAGCACTGTCTTCTCCGAGATCCACTACTATCAAATGAAGTATGTCCAACATATGAAATACTTAGTCTGTCCGAAAATGAAGTAAACTTCCTCTCTCTTGGTCTCCCAGAACATTCTTTAGCAGTAGCTCGAAAGCATCTTCTCCACATACACTGAAACTGTTTTTTCCCATGTCTGTTTTTGCTCCCACCCAACCGAGGTCTTGAGGGCAGAAAGCATGTGCTGTTTAGTGATTCTTAACTAAAGATTTCACCATGAAATGAATAGTTCATTTTTATAATAAATACGTAAGTATATATATGTGTGTATTTATACATATATAATTAGAAATGTATAATTCACAGTAAACTATGTAGTAAATTACAGGGCACAGAGAACCCTGGCCCAGTTTTTCCAAATTCATATTTAATATATGCATGCAGATATTTGTGCATGTGCATGGGAATACTCTGAGATAATATAACCTCTTAAGTCAATGTTTCCTAAAGCCAGTTTCTAGAAACACTAGCATCAGGAGCTCCTCAGGGAGAAGAAAGGATTTCACTGATAATGAAATTAAACACTCTACGATAGCCTACACCAAGAGCATTTCTGGTCATGTTATTTGACCACAACACTATTTCAAATACATCTATGAGCATTCAGAGAAAGTAAAGTTCTATGGACCCACAGTTTTAGAAATGCTGCATAATGTACTTAACCAGTTCTTTTTCTGAAGTGACAGAGTGGTCACACTTATTTGTGGCATGGTGAGGAACGATTTCCATTGGAGTAGGCCACGCTCTTACTATGCTCTTACCACCACCAGAAACAAAAGACACTTTCCAAGTGGCAGTCTATTTCGGGACAATCTATTTTATCTTTTCCACCACTGAGAATTCCACTCTGCTTTCACAGGCAGTTCTTTCAACTGAATGAATCGTGTTTTCTCCTTTGGGGGCGTGTGTAAATGAATTGCTAACCGTTTTGAATAGCACCCATCTGTGACAACAGTCATGCTTATGGGTGGCAGTTAATTAAGACAACTTGGAAGATGATGATGTCTTACAAATAAGAAAGGAAGAGAAGAGGACGGTCTTTTTTACAGTCATATTTATAATATATTTATTGTATGTATTTATAGTATTATATTTATTGCTTGTATTCTATTTTCTTAAGGTATAGTTTTGGGAGTGTGTATCAAAATGCACTCCTGATTTATAATGTTGCATGGGACAAGGACAGAACTTGGCTTCTCCTATTTTACTCCTGAAATCTTCGAACAGGAAACCCTACACTACCCATTTATGTTTGTGGCTTTGCATTCAGCATAAAATTAAATTTTTTCTGGCATCGTTTGTCAAGAATGCTTTTGAAGCAGTGATTTCCCTGAGTTCCTTATGTAAGCAGCACGTCTTTATTTTATTTTTTTGAGATGGAGTTTCACTCCGTCGCCAGGCTGGAGTGCAGTGGCACGATCTCGGCTCACTGCAGCCTCTGCCTCCCGGGTTCCAGCGATTCTCCTGCCTCAAACTCCCTGGTAGCTAGGATTACAGCCATGCACCACCATGCCCAGCTAATTTTTGTATTTGTAGCAGAGATGGGGTTTCACCATGTTGGCCAGGCTGGTCTCAAACTCCTGAGCTTAGGAGATTTGCCCACCTCGGTCTCGCAAAGTGCTAGGATTACAGGCGTGAGTCACCATGCCCAGCCTGGTAGCCCATCTTTAAAACCACCAACATCACCCAACAAGTGTGGGACATTACCCAGCAAGTTATATCTAAGGATAAGGAACAACGTGAAAGTTGAGAGTTTGAAAGCTGACCGATTTCAGAACCAACCATCTCTCTAACAAACATCTTATTACAAAAGCAGAGACTCAACTGTAAACTCTGGTAATAATTTAGAAGATTTAACACTCTGCCCTAAATCCCACAAAATAGGCATAACTAAATTATACACAAACCTATAGATGTGGCTGGGCAAGGTAATTCACACTTGTAATCCCACCACTTTGAGAGGCTGAGGCAGACAGATCACTTGAGTCCAGGAGTTCAAGACCAGCCTGGGCTGGTGAAATCCATCTCTACAAAAAAATACAAAAAAAACTTAGCCGTGAGTGGTGGTGTGTGCCTGTAGTCCCAGCTACCTGGGAGGCTGAAGCAGGAGGATCATTTGAGGCAGTGAGGTCCAGGCTGCAGGGATCTATGATCACACCTCTGCACTCCAGCCTGAGCAACAGAGCAACACCCTGTCTCAAAACAAACAGGCTGGGCGCAGTCGTTCACGCCTGTAATCCCGGCACTTTGGGAGGCTGAGGCGGGTGGATCACTTGAGGTCAGGAGTTCAAGACTGGCCTGAACAACATGGTGAAACCCCATCTCTACTAAAATAAAAAAAAAAAAAAATTAGCTGGGAATGGTGGCAGGTGCCTGTAATCTCAGCCACTCGAGAGGCTGAGGCAGGAGAACTGCTTGAACTCAGGTGGTGGAGGTTGCAGTTAGCCAAGATCGTGCCACTGTAGTCCAGTCTGGGTAACAGAACAAGACTCCCTCTCAAACAGTAATAGTAATGGAAGAAACAAACTTAACATAGTAACTATACAAAGGTGCCCAATGTGCTATAAAATATACGTGTATCTTATCAAAAATGAAATGCCAGTCTAAATCTTTCTGAAAGTTTACCCTAAACAAAATACTTATTCCAGCAATAATTTTAAGTATGTTATTAAATATATTTTTGCTAAGTGCTTAAGATTTAATGATACCTTGGGGGAAATTATAGCTCATTCACATCTCCTGGAAATGTTGGACAAAAAAATCTGATTGCCAAATCTCCCTAGAGTCATGGAAACATTCAAAACATTCTTCGTTTTCGAAATAACCTGCAATTACCCCTCTTCCCGCTAGGTGGTATACCCAAGGCCAAGAAAGCTATCAAAGGGATGAATATGTTCTTTTTCAACAAGGTCAAAAAAAAAAAGGATAATTTTTTTAATGTAGTTTTTTTAAATTTATTTTTCCATTTCAATAGGTTTTAGGGGAACATGTGTTGTCTGGTTACGTAAGTTCTTTAGCGGTGATTTCTGAGATTTTGGTGCACCCATCGCCCAAGCAGTGTTCACTGTACCTAATGTGTAGTTTTTTATCCCTCACCTCCTCTCCCACCCTTTCCCCTGAGTCCCCAAAGTCCATTGTGTAATTCTGACACCTTTGTGTCCTCGTAGTTTAGCTCCCACTCGTGAGTGACAATATAGGATGTTTGGTTTTTCATTCCTGAGTTACTTCACTTAGAATAATAATCTCCAATCGAGAGGACAAATTTTAAGTTTGAAGAGGTGACTATCTTATATCTGAATTCCAAAGTGTTTGATGAAAAAAACAGAGACATTAAGAGAGAGAAGGAAAGGTCTGCTCAAATAGCCAGGGCCCTTCAAAGAGTGAGTCACCTACCACCAGGAATGACAATTAAAATTAGGCAAGGCCACCAGCCTCCAGCATTATTGTATCAGAGTGGTGGGAACAAAGTGGGGACCTCAATTTGCTTTTACAGCATGTACTTGGCTTGACTGTTATGCAAAATTCTGAGAACTAAATTTAGATTGCTCTCAATCTTTCTAGTAGTCAGAAACCACAACTGGTTCATGTTTGTGATGTTCTGAAACTTTTTTCTGCTTCCTATATAGCTTGTATCGTGAAGGTCAGGGATTATAGGTTTCACTGTAAAATCTCCAGATGAGATTTTGCTAGGTTACTATCTCTCCAGGGAAATTCACAGTGGCAGATTCAACTCTGTGTAACAGGGTATTTGGAAAGTATGTTCAGCTTTGCAGAAGGGGGAAAAATGTATTTTATAGAGTGTAATGAAAATGAATCTCTTCTGGAAAGAATGGGTGATATTTACAATAGATATTCAAACGGTGAATCACATTGATCTTTTAATTACATTGATCTCTGGAGTTGAAAGAAACGTATTGCTTACTCCCTGTGGATATTTTCAAACTTTTTTTTTTTTTTAAGCAAAGCAGTTTATTTTGTTTTCCCTAGTTTGAGACACATACTATCTTCCTGAAGTTCAGCTAATTATTGCATAGGAATGTGTGTATGAATGTGCATGTGTGTATACTGCAGGTATGCGTGTGTACGTATGCGTGTGTGGTGTTCGCGCGCATGCTCTCTAGGACCCTCTGAAATGGATTTTTGTTGTTTTAAACCAGTTTTTTGTAGAATCACAACTTTGCTTCTTTAAACTCACTTGTTTTAAAATATTTCAAATGGACAATATTCTAAAATATATTTCCCACTACTCTTAATTTCAGCTGAGAAAATGTAACCGTTTCATTACAACTTGGCACAATAAGTGTGAAAATGGATTCGTGGGTAGTGTTTGAAAGCGGCAGTGTCTTCAGGATCCGCCGAGGTCCTAAAGACCTGTTTGTCCCTAGACTACATGAACCCAGGCAACTCTGCTCTGGGAATTGTTGCCTCTCCCTGGTACAGTTTTCTTACTTTTCCCCCTTACTTTCAATTGTTATTTTGTGTTGCTACCAACACACCAAGGCAACAGGGAGAGCCCCTTCTATTTCTAACCTGCAGAGGCCTTGGAAGGATGAGAGTCGTGTTTTGTTAAGAACGTGCATAGTGCAAGTGGGAGAGCGAGGCCCGTTACGCAAGGGACTGCTCCATGACGACAGTGGTGCATACCGTGCCGTGTCTAGTCTGGCTGTTTTATTTTCTTGCTCTTGGTTTTTCTCAGAAAAGGTGAAACTGCATGTGGTTGAATCGTGGGTAGTTGAGCTGTTGTTTCAAATAAATCTTTCTAATCTATTTTTACTTGTGGCTAGAATCATAACATTTATAAAAAAGCTTTGTGTGGGTCCCTCAAGTTATATAAATCTTATGTATTTTATTTTTCATGTGCTAATAGCATAGTGTATTTTAACAAAAATGTCTAAATGTGCTTCAGGGCTTTCATTTATCAAAAAGCATACCTGCATTATTGCTTGTGTGTATATACAGATACATATAAACACATACATATATATACATAATACATGTTGAGTATGTGCTTATTATGAGGCACGTTGACCAAGGGGAGCTCATTATTTTCCTTTGGGAAAAGACTTTATTTCAATCTGTTTTCCTTGAGTTATTTTTAACAATTATCTTTATCAAGGTCATTAAGTGGAAAAAATGCTAACAAGAAGGCTAGTGATACTTTACAAAGGAACAGTACAGGAGAGCTGTAACTGCTCGTCTGTTCTCTCTTCGGTAAAGTTGTGGGAGTTGAACAAAAGCAACAGTTTCCAAAAACAATGGCATTCTCTGTGACCTGCAGCACAGCTGGCAACCCTGGGTTCTCAAACATCTACGACCTACGCTAAGTATTTCCTCCAGCCACGTCTAACCATGCCAACATCTCACACACATAGAAAGCATTGCTTTTCCTTTTGGTTTTAAAAAACAATCGCTCTAATGAACAAAAACAGCCCTTAAGATTTTTCACTGAAAAGTGGCTACAGTAGATTACAAATGTTAAACCCGGGAAGGCCTGAGCTCATTTCTTGAGACTTCAATCTGGAATTACAAAATACTCACCAGCTGTAAACTCTATGCAGGTCTTCCAAGCATGGCGTAGTCCCTGGTACATGGTAGGCCCACAGTAAACATTCCCAATGGACAGATGAACCTGTTACAAACTCACTTGTGGGTAAAGACTGAGTTTACCACACACAAGGACAAGTCAGATTGTGTCTGGAATTCGTGGGTTCTTGGTCTCACTGACTTCAAGAATGATGTTACAGACCCAGGAGGTGAGTTTTACAGTTCTTAAAGATGGGTGTCTTCGGACTTTTTTCCTTCTGGTCGCTTCGTGGTCGGTTCAGGCCTCAGGAGTGAGGCTGCCGACCTTCGCAGTGAGTGGTACAGTTAATTAAGACAGCGCGTTCAACATCGTTCATGCCTCCCAGGGAGGGTTCCTAGTCTCGCTGGCTTCAGGAGCGGACCTACAGACCTTCGCTGTGAGTGTTACAACTCATAAAGGCATCGCAGACGCACAGTTGACAGCAAAAAGATGTATTGCAAAGAACAAAACAACCCTTACACACCTTGTAAAGAAGACCGAATCAGATTGGCACGTCTGGCTGGCGTGACCTGCTTTTATTTCCTTATTTGGCCCCACCCACATCCAGTTGATTGGTCCGCTTTACAGAGAGCTGATTGGTCTGCTTTACAGAGAGCTGATTGGCCTGTTTTGACAGAATGCTGATTGGCACGTTTACATATCTTTAGCTAGATACAGAGTGCTGATTACTGCGTTTACAATCCTGTAGCTAGACTCAAAAGTTCTCTAAGTCACCATCCTTCCCAGAAGCCCAGCTGGCTTCAACTGTTGTTTTCACTGACAGGGGATTTTGCGGCACCTAGCCCGGGCACTCCGTGAGCCCAGGGGGGCTTGTCCCAGACATTCAAGGGGAAAAGAGGAGAAGTGAGAAAGAGATGCAGACCTGCTATGGTGGCCAACCATCCCGCAAAGAGGGAACGGCAGTCCACGCACTGGATTCAGACTCCCATCAAACCCAGCAGGCGCCTGCCTGCCACGCGGAGTGCGGGCCCGCCGAGCCCGCACCCACCCAGAATCCACGCTGTCCAGGAGCACCGCGTGCAGCCCCCGCTCCTGCCTGCACCTCTCCCTCCGCACCTCCCCGGGAGCAGAGGGAGCCGGCTCCGGCCTCAGCCAGCCCCAGAGAGAGCGCCCCCACAGCGCAGTGGCGGGCTGAAGGGCTCCTCCAGTGGGGCCAGAGTGGACGCGGAGGCGGAGGAGGCACCAAGAGCGAGCGAGGGCTGCTAGAACGTTGTCGCCTCTCAAGATCATGATATAAAGGTGTTTTTGTTTGTGTCCCCTACAGATTTCTTTAGTCTTTTTTTCTCCTACTTCTTGGAAAACACGTCACATTGTATGAGGAACACTATGCCTTCTCAAATCTTTTCTGAATTCATATTTTATCTTAATTGTAGAAAAAGTAAGGTAGGTTCATTGTAGAAAAAAAAAAGCACATGGAAGTATATTTTTTTAAATCCTCATAATCTCACTCCCCAGAAATAACAGCTACTAAAATGTTGTGGTTTCTTTCCATTTTTTTCTATATTTTTGGCTTTAAATTATACCTGTGTTCCATATATAAATGCTATACATATAATTTCATATTTTGCTTTTTAAGTTTCTTTCTTAAACATACACGTCAATTAAAACTTCTTTAAAAAATCATAATTTTAGGCCGAGCATGGTGAATCACGCCTGTAATCCCAGCACTTTGGGAGGTCGAGGCAGGCAGATCACCTTAGGTCAGGAGTTCAAGACCAGCTTGGCCAACATGGGGAAACACCATCTCTACTACTGGGCTGGGCGTGGTGGCGCACACCTGTAATCCCAGCTACTTGGGGGGCTGAGGCTGAGGCAGGAGAACTGCATGAACCTGGGAAGTGGAGGTTGCAGCATGCCAAGATAGCGCCATTGCACTACAGCCTGGACGACAGGAGTGAAACTCTGTCTCAAAAACAAACATAATTTTAATAGCCATGCTGTGTTCCACTATAGATATGCCCAATAATCAATTACCTACTGTTGAACATTTACATCATTTGAAATGTATCTTTATGGCCATCTTTATATATAATATTTAAGCATATAATGTTAGTGACTTTCTTGGAACAGTTTCCTAGAAATAGACTTGAATATTTTTAAGGCTTTTGATTAAGTATTGTCATGTCACCTTCTAGTATTGCTACAGTTTGTGGATTAAGGTCTACCAGCATTGTTTGATAACTATAAGAATAGCAAACAGCAGCTATCTTTTTTCTTTTCTTTTTTTTTTTCTTTTTTCTCTTTTTTTTTTTTTTTTTTTTTTTTTTTTTTTTTTTTTTGATGTTTTATGGCCAGGCACCATGCTAAATGTTTTGTTTGTGTTATCTCATTTAACTTTATTCATAACAATATGAAATAGGCATTCTTTATATTCATTTTACAGAGGATAAACTGAGGCAAGGACAGGTTATGTAATTTTCTCCCAAGGTCGTACAATCAAGTTGTAGACACATAATTTAACTCCAGAGCCCTGATCCCCGCTATACTGAAAGAATCTTTGTCAGCATTGAAAGGTTCAGGATATATCCAGTATTTTAAATTTTTGCTAATTTGATAGAAAAAAAGACTCTCATTTTTGTTTTTAAGTTTATTATTTTAATATTAGCTCCTTTATGTGCTTTCCTGATATAGTTATCAGCCAGTTGTGTTTCTTCTAATGTGAATCATCTGTTTCCATCATTTGCCGTTTAGTAACTCTTATTATATAAACTTGTCAAACATTAAAAAATTTTATCCTTTGGGCCTATTGGTAGCTAAATATTGTTCTTGTTTGGCATTTAATTGTATTTATGTTTTGAACACATGAAATCTCTTCATTTCTATGCAAATATATTGACATTTCTGTTTGAGTGTTTTCATGCTCTGAAAGTCATCCCATATCTAGAGATCAGATCAATATTAAATTTTCTGCTAAACACTGTCTTTCCCTGTGTTGATCAATCTACTTTACCCAGAAAGTCTTGCTGACAGCCATGGATTTCTTCAATTTGTCTTAGATGGCAGTGTTATCAAAGTGGAAACAAATATTTTCTAATATTTCTGGTACTCTAAAAACACAATTCATAGAAATTTCAAAGCAGCAACTTTGTCCTTCCCACAGCTAATAACAAAAAGGGAAAACAAAGGAAGCATAGTTATGCATTGCTAATGACAATTGGAACCACAGGACTGGAATTTGGTCCTGGGCATCTGATTTGGTGTCAGGAATACAAGTCCTTTCTTTCCAGCACTGTCATTCACTGGGTTGCTTCTCAGAATAAGAATCTGAAAGAGTTACTCATGAAGTGTTACCTTTGAAATTTCAACTCTGAAAGGAAATGTTGCCAATCAGCGATATCTGCCTTCTGTGCTAGATTACAGCAGAATAGTCTGTTTACAAAGCTCCACATTATCTTATTATCTGGCAACAAAACTTCCAACTGCCACAATTAGGGCTCTTTCCATTTTATCAAGGCTACTTGCTGATAATTCTCCATATAAAAGCTTTGCAATAAACCATTTTTAAAAAATTCTAATTTGCACCATCATAATTGGAGATGTAATATTCTGCTTTAAAAGAAGAATAAACATGTTTTAGGAAAACCTCCATCCACTGTAAAATCTAAGCGTAAAATTATTTACATGCAATTTTCAGTGATTTATTAATTATTGACTAAAGTAGGGCTGATGTTGGATTTTTTTTTTTTTTTTTTCTACTCGTTACTAAACTACTCTTCAGCTGCTAAAAAAAGAAAACCTACAATTATAAACAAGCCATAAGCAACTCTGGTAACAGATCCACCTTTTATAACAAAAATTTTTCAAAAACAATTAATGTTCCTTCACATGTAGTATATGTTTGACTGATTGTTACAAGCAATTCCAATGGCCTCTGTTTATATTTTTGAGGAAATTAATGTCCAGGTAACTGTGGATCTAGGTGCATTAACTTTAGACTAGTCATATGAGCCTAGATTGTATTCATTTTAGACCTTAAAATCTTGTACTTGTTTTTGATCCAATTTTAGACTGTTTTATGATACAAGTAACTTATCAGCAGTTAATAATCTGCAAGTTATGCAATTTATAATATAGGATATTGAGCAATTGTTATTTAAAATAATAACTGTAATAACAATAAAATGGTTCTCAAAATATAATGAGTAGTCACTACCTACTTTTCATACCACAAGGATAAAAGATGTTTTTGAAGTCATCTGCACCAGCATTGAAAATGCAACCAAGAAACTGAATGGAATAACAATTACTTGACAGAATACTCTGATCAGAGATGATTATGCATAACAACAGCAAAAATTTACAAATGCTTACTATATGCATTAAAGTTCCTAATCAATTAACATTTATTTCTGTAGAAAGTAGAAAAGTTCCTCTTCAAAGTTCTGCTTGGTTTAAAAATAAAATAAGAGACACTGGTAATAATAGCTCCTTACTCTAAAGCCTCCTATCAATTATTAGTTCTTACATTTTAGCCCAATTAGTTGCTTTGGCTTACTCAGGCATGCCTGGACAGGCCCAGGCAAGTCTTAGCTCATAGCTTATGCCTCTTCCTTATTTGGAATGTTACTGCTTCCTTAAACCTTTTGTAAGCAACTTCCTCTTCTTCTTTGTTCTCCCTTGCACTTAGCTATTTAGGAAAGTTTTAGGTTATTAGCAAATCACGTATCAGTTTAAAACTGTGAGGTCCAGCTCCAGCCAATGGATGCAGGACACAGCAGTAAGGATGACCAAAATGCATAAGGGATAAATATGTCTGCTTTTCCTTTGTTCAGGTGTGCTCTCGCCATTGTTCCATCTGCGAGGGACACCCTTTCTGCAGAAAGTAAAGATTGCCTTGCTGAGAGATCCTTTGTCTCCATGCTGACATTTCTTTGTGGCACCAATGATCTGTTTCTAACAATTTCTCATGTGCTATAGTTGTCCTTATATTATGGATAAGAAAATTGAGACTTAGAGCAGTAAAGTAACCTGTGGTCAACATTCTGGTCAGGGACAAGGCTGGAGATTAAACCAGACCTGTCTGAATTCAGGATCTAAGCTCTTAACTCTTACATTATAATAAATGTTGACCACACTTTTTTTTTAATAAACCTAAGTACACAACTTTTAATAAAGCTGGCTCTTCCTTCATCCTAAGGTTCATTCAGACAACATAGTATTCAAAATATCTAGAGAACTGTATCTTACCAGAAGATACCAGGAGTGACCAGATGAACCAAGAACACCTATTAATTTTTTTTTTTTTTTTTTTTTTTGAGGAACAGGAGTTCTCACTCTGTTGCCAGGCTGGAGTGCAGTGGTGTGATCTTGGCTCACTGCAACCTCCACCTCCCGGTTCAAGACAATCTCCTGCCTCAGCTCCGAATAGGCTGGGACCTACAGGCCGCGCCACAACGGCCCAGGTAATTTTTTTTTTTTTTTTTTTTTTTTTTTGTATTTTTAGTAGAGAGAGGGTTTCACCATGTTGGCCAGAATGGTCTCCATCACTTGATCTCATGATCTGCATGATCTGCCTGCCTCAGTCTCCCAAAGTGCTGGGATTACAGGTGTGCTAATGTGCTCAGCCAGAACACCTATTTTATGTTACTAAGATTCTTTGTAGGTCCCTTATTTGTGCCAACTCCCCTGTCTGAATAACTCACCACATTTTGCATAGTAGGAATGGAATCCAGCATGATCTGGAATGGCTTTAACTGGGACTGTGTGTGTGTGTGTGTGTGTGTGTGTGTGTGTGTAGCCCAAAAAGTCCATGTATGACTCATTTAAAACCATTCTTTAAGCAACTAGTGAAACAGAACTCTGACTATTAGGTGTGCATCTGGCTTTCTGGTATCTATTCTTTCTGGACACAAAAATGTTGCCACTGCCCTGATTGTGTTGATATACTGTATTATATAAAATGTTACCATTGGGGAACACTGAGTGATGGAAACATGGAACCTCTCTGTACTATTTTTGAAATTTCTCATGAGACTATAATCATTTCAAAATAAAAGTTTTAAACTACCATCAAATTTCATTTTGCCCAGGAAATGAACTTCTGACTTTTGCAGTTAGTAATTTACAACCAATCAAGGTTCTTCTTGGGGAATTTGCCATCAATTTGATAAAGCACACCTGGGCTGGATGTGGTGGGTGGCACGTGCCTGTAATCCAACACTTTGGGAAGCTGAGTCAAGAGGATCATTTGAGCCAGGAGTTTAAGACCAGACTGGGCAACGTGATGAAATTTCATCTCTACAAAAACATAAAAAATAAAAATTTTAAATTAGCTGGGCATATTGGCACACAGCTGTTGTTCCAGCTACTTGGAAGGATGAGATGGGAGGATTACTTAAGCCTGAGAGGTTGAGGCTGCAGTGAGCCTGCAGTGAGCCATGTTGGTGCCACTGCACTCCAACCTCGCCAGCAGAGTGATACCTTGTCTCAAAATAAAATAAAATAAAATAAAAAGAATGGTGATTCCTCAAAGACCTAAAGACAGAAATACCATTCAACCAAGTAAACCCATTACTGGCCATGTATCCAAAGGAATAAAAATCATTCTGTTATAAAGACACATGCATGTGTACGATCATTGCAACACTATTCATAATAGCAAAGACATGGAATCAACACAAATGCCCATCAGTGAAAGACTGGATAAAGAAAATGTGGTACATATACACCATGAAATACTACGCAGCTATAAAAAGAACAAGATCATCTCCTTTGCAGGGATGGAGTTGGAAGCCATTATCCTCAGCAAACTAATGAACTAATGCAGGAACAGAAAACCAAATACTGCATGTTCTCACAAGTGGGAGCCAAATGATGAGGCCACATGGACACACAGAGGGGAATCCCACATGATGGAGCCTATTGGAGGGTGGGGCATGGGAAGAAGGAGAGGATCAGGAGGAATAACTAATGGGTACTAGGCTTAATACCTGGGTGATGAAATGATCTGTACAACAAACCCCTATGACACAAGTTTACCTGTGTAACAAGCCTACACATGCACCCCTGAACTTAAAAAAAGGAAGCACTCGTGTATGAGATAGGCACTATCCTGTGTAACAAACCCACACATGTACCCCTGAATTTAAAATAAAAATTAAAAAAAAAATTCATGCGTGAGATGGGCACTATTTGTTATTGTACAAGAAACACAGAACAACATCCATACATTTGTGACTTGCATCAGAGGGCCAACCACTTGCCTTCTTCCAGGTGTCTATCTAAAGTCCAGGGTGACTCAGAAATCCTCATTAGAAACCAAAGTTAGACTGTTGAAGAAGAATCCCACATGCATCTGGAGGCGCGACTCCCCCTGAACAAGAGGAATTCGCCAGGTGACAGGATGAGACCTTCAGCAAGCGGGAAGGACTTAGCTGTGCTCCCCATCACCCCACTGGCTCTGCATAGTTAGTGATACCATATGTATCATTGCCAAATCCTGACAGGGACAGATGATAGCAATGCTGGGTTCCAGGAAGGGAGCAGCAATAGACAGAAAAGCAAAGCAACCTTGTGCAGATGAACAAGGCCGGCCCAGAGCACGGCCCCTAGAGCACACAGGTGCCTTGTCTTCAGGCACCATGCTCCAGGAAATCTCCACCTTGAGCAACTGGAAAAAGTCCCCGAAATAAGACACTGATTGAAAACACTGGGGAAGGTAAAAGGAAAACATTAACGATTTGTTCAGAAGGCACCTATATAAAATGCAATCTTTAGTTTTTGTTTCTCCTCCAAGGGGATTGGAGGGGGACTCAAAGGACTCCATAGTTTTGTCTAGTTAATGAGGCTGATTGTGGAAGTTCATGGAACTCACTCCAGTTCATACAGACCAGAAATGCTGTGCCAATGTTTGTTCACAGTTACTAGTCAGAGGAACCTGTTAAAGTTCACATTAGGAGAAAAGTTGAAACTTTGAAAAGATAGAGCCATGCGCATGGCATGAGTTCCGAGGTGGAAGAAGATCTGCTAACAGAATTTAGGAAGGGAAAAGGACACGGCAGGGAATGCAAGGAACTCTCACACAAGCCATTTCATAGACTGCCCCAGAAGTGCCCATTCGTCGCCTGACATCAACCAACCCAAATCCCTGTTGGCCACTCTGGAAATAGGCAGCTAAACAAGTCTACATTTTTTTCATTTGTAAAATGGTGAGTCAAAAAGGCAGAAGATTTATCTCATGCCTCTAAAGATCGTTTACAATGTGGCTAAGTGGCCCAGGATAAAACCACCACAATCAAGGTGATTCATGCAGGAAACCCATTCTGTTGAGATATAAATGAAAATCCACATTAAATTACAGTCTATTCTGTGCATGGGAGAATTGCAGTGAGCCAGCTCAGTGGATTCCCAGGCCCATTGAAGGCTGAATACAATTGTTCTTCTAAAATATTGAAATCAGACTCCTTCGAAGTGAGAGTGCAGCCTCTAGTTCTGAGAGCAGGGGTGAGCAGCCAGTGGCCCTGCCAAGCAGGCATCTGGAACTATATTCCCAGATGGCAGCCAGCCTGGCGATCTATTCAATTACTGCAAGTTCCTTGCCAGGAGGTTTTCACCAGTTCCACTATTTACCAAGACAATTGGACCCAGTACAAAAACCACCTTTGCAAATTGCCATTAAAGGGGCTATCTATGTGACTGAACTAGGGATGCTCGCTGCCTGTTGGCATTTTAACTCAACGGTACAGTTACCATATTTTCTTCTGGCTTTTAATACCTGAAAAAGGTGTAATCTCCTCTCCTCACCTTCCCTTCTTGCCTCAAAGGTCTCAAGTATTAGGGAATGACGTAAGTACAGGAGCAGGTTCATTGAGCAGTGGCCCATGGTCTATTATTTTGCTCATGACCTGTTTTTTTGTGTGTGACATTAAAGTCCTTTCAGCTTCTCTCCCTTCCTCCAGCTGTCACCACATTTCTTGACTTTTTCTTCTGATATCTGTCAGTCTCCACTCTAGAAAACAAAGGTTGGGCTCCAGGCATTGGCAATGGCCAAGTGAAATGCTTTGTGAGCTCAAATCCTCACATCTTAGTGCTTTTCAGTGAGAAGTTGACTGATGTTGTATCCAAAGACCTCCAATTTTATTGTAAATTAACCAAAACTGTAGAAACCTCTGATTTGTATTTTCTTTTTCTCCAGTGGTTCCTTTCTTTGCATCAGTCTTCATTCATATATTGATGTTGCAACTTAAAATACAGAACAAACATAAAGAACAATATCTAATGCCACATGGAGCAAGCTGGTTGACAACCAGGAAATCTGAAAGGGAGGCAATCCATTAACTACATACACATCAGTTTGACACTTGCCATAAATCATTGGCCCTCATCTGTTGTCTTAATGATAGCTGACATGGGCATTGTGAGCCATTCTAAAGGGTGGTCTAAGCAGCATGTCCAGAACTGCAATAAAGGTAGGAATTCCATCCACAATGGGTTTTGCAAAGGCACAACCTCATCAGAGTAAACCCCTTCCTTGAAAATAAGTAAAATCTGTTAACATATTACACTTTTATCAGAAGTGTTTGTGTCCTTGGAGGCAATGGTAAATTATCTTGTCTATTGACAAAACACTTGAAAACTGCATTTCTGTAAGAATCTTTGCCTTTCTTCAAAACTACCTCATGGCCTATGTTTATGCATAAAAGAGATGCACTGCAAATAGCAATGAAGAAGGCTTATTTTATGGCAAATGCAATCTGGTAGATTATAGAAAGAAGACCAATGTTGTTTAGTAGTACAAATCTTTGGTAAGCATGAACTCTGAATGCATCCTACTGTATTTTTCCTACAAAACTACTTCTTTTCTTCATAGAGTCCGTATTTTATTGTGTTGCCCTTTTAAAGACTAAGAGAAAAGATATGCTCCCAGTAACTGACTGCTTCTCATCACACTGTATGGGGAGAATTAATTTAATGGAGAGTTTCTTTTTAGAAAGAAACTGTAAGAGAAGAGGACAACAATTGGAGTTTCCACCAGGCAGGCTGGTGTTTTATGTGCTAGAGAAGCAGCTGGAAATCTGAATGACAGTTTTGAAAGATGAATGATAAAGGAAAGGCCAGCAAAATTGAAATGGTGGATGGGAGTGTGGAACAGGCCAGGGTAGCATAGCAAAACTGAATCATCTCATCTGTATCAAAGCTTTCAAGAAATTTTTTCTTTTTGCATCAAACAGCTTGCTATTCTCTCTGGTGACTAACTTTCCCATGAAAGCATAGATGATTTGCTTTTTTTTTTTTTCTTCCATCCCAATCAATTCTAATGGCAATTTCAAAATTTTGGTTTCTACAGTAAAGGATGTTTCCATAAGACTTGAATTAAATTCTGAATGTGTGTCTTCTGCGTATTATGGTTTTGTTTTGTTTTAGTAAATGTTTGTTCTCCACCTTAAAAACAATGTGAGTATTTATGAAACTAACAAAAACACTGTAGCTTGGAAAATTCCTTTGGCACAGACAGACAGGAGTGTTCAGTCACAAATGCTCCTGACTTAAAAGCTGAACCAAATAAAATTTGACAGCAAGGCGAAATATGTTATAGGCAAAGTGGCATTTTATAATAATGGAATAATAATTGTAGAAGGGAAAAATGAACCAAGCCTGAAATATCATCTCAAATCCCGTGGATACTAAAGGGAGGGGAATCTCAGCTAGACTTTTCCTGTTTTTATTACACTAATAATTATGTCTATGACTGAAGCACTCTTAAACTCAGAGAACTCCAGTATTTCTAATCACGTCGTCACCTATCTCCAATCACTTATCTATATGAGATCCAGACGACGCCTTGGTAGCATGCTGAAGTAGATAGATGCAGAAAGAAAGTAGTGGAAAAATCACAGGACCACTTTATCAAGCACTTCAATTTGGAACCGAATCAAGCAATGTGTTAAATCATTCTGATGAACACAATCCAACCCCAAACAACCTACAACTTGACATTAAATCAGATTACCAATGGAATTAATAAAGACCAAATCAGTTTACTTGCCTACCTTCATCTTCCAACTCCCTCCACTCAGCAACCAAAGTTAATTTAGGCCAGTTTCAGATAATAATCAGCAAGGGCCTGTCAATCACCCTTCTATTCCAGAGGACAACAATTGTATAGAGGGTAAGAAGCACTGGATGTTTAGCTCTGGAAAAAGAGAAACTGCTAAGGCTTGTCTTAACACATGGTTTGGATTAGGACGAAATGACAGCCAGGTTTGCAAGGACAGAAAACTTGGTATGTGCATTCTCCTCAGTGCCAGAAGATATGCATTTGCCTCCTGCAAGTCCTAGTAAAATGCTCTTTGGGTTCATAGTGGACTCCTGACTGGGAAAAGCTCATCAGTCCTTATTTTCATCACTCAGAAACAGACATTTGCACAGAAGGATGGTCGTGGTATAATACAGAAGGAATAAACCAAGGCAACGAGAAACTCAAATCAGTAGATTAAAAAATGATTTAGATAGCACATTAATTGTTCATTTGACAGATATTTATTGATACCTACTTTATTCAAGATAGTAAGTGAGGTTCTGGAGAACAATCAGAAATCTCATTTCTGGACATGCAGTTTCATTTGGTTTGGAGTGGGATGTAGAAACAGGCCTTTTTTTTTTTTTTAAACTCCTGAGATGAGCCTAAGGATGAACATGTTTGGAGCCCACTGATCTGAAACAGTGAACCTGAATTTCTATGTTGCCTAGTAGATTCAGAGAGGGAGCAGTAGAGTGGAATTAGAGTTAATGCGTAGAGAATTGATAATAACTCCAGTCTCTGTGTCTGCAGGATGGCATCAACAAGGCATATTGCCAGGGCAAATAACTTTTGAACCAAATACTATGTCACTGCTTAGAAGCTGAGTGACCATGAGCAAGTCACTACACTCCACCAAAGGACAATTAACCCACCTTTCAGAATTGTTTAAATACTCAAAGGGGATCATAACAAGGCCTCTGCCCAAGGCTGGGTCCATCATAACTGCTATGTTAGGCTCACCCTCCATCCTTCGTTCCTCTCACTTGGTGTGCTCTCCTTTTTTTCCCCTTTTACATTTAAAAATTGTTTTCATTCTCCACAGCCCACATTCTCCATGAAGGCTTCCCAACGCCCTCCACTCCCACCAGCAAGGCTCACTAACCTCGCTTCTCTGTCACATTCAGGATCACGTTCAGGATCTTTGGCCCTCACATTCAGGATCACACAACCTGACACTTCATTGTTCTCCCATGACCACATGAGAATGGCTTTGCTTTTCCTGTCTGGATTCTTCCTGAGCACTCGGAGAATGTTTTCTTCCATAGAGGTGCAAAAGAATGACTTGTTGGTTAGTCAGATTTCCTGTTGGGCTGGTGCCATAAAAGACGCCTAAAGAGGAGGGGAGCCTCCCTTTTCTGTGGGCATAATACAGAAGAGACCAGCCAACCCAACACTGCCACCGCCTATGGCAGGCATTAGTATTCTGAAAAAATCATCAGAATGCCAGTCTCCTTCCACCCCCACTCACTTATTTTGCTGGAAAAATGCAAAACCTGCAGTTTTCCATGAACCAGATCTCACTCTATGCACGGAGTGAATGCAGTGCCTGTGTTTAGCATCCCAATGTGATAATTATGCATTATGCTTACTCTGTAGCTAAATCTTGCATTTTTATCCTAAAATACAAAGAAATGACTAAATACTCCAGGGTGTTATGTTGCCCTTCCTCTCCATTATGATTTTTTCTTATTTTCCAGATTAATCCCTGCTGAAATGAGCCTGTGAAAATAACTTGAAAGGTGAATGATGAGAAGAGGTGAATTGCAGAGACATCCGTGCCAGCCAACACATGAGCATATGGGGAGAGGCCACACTGTGTGTCTATGTGTGTGTGAATGCTGTGTGCCTGTGGAGAAAGCAGATTTTTTTTAATGGGGAACAAAAGCTGGGTTATGTAAGCAACACTGTTTGAAGCAGCATTTATAGCAAGAATGGAAACAAGATATGAATATTCATAACTAACATGGAAGAAGTGTTCATTGCAAGGAGGAAGTGGAGATAGGATTCTGAATATTGTTTAACCACAATATTATATGGGAGGTATTAGATACGTAGACCACGTAATATATTACACAAACACAAAATTAACTAGCTTTACTGCCTACATTTTCCCTTCTTCAACACACCAATAGCCAGTTTATTAATATATTCACATGTTATTTGGTCAATTTGTTTTAAACAAATTTGACTCTTTCAGTCTCTCAAGACCTAAAATGAAAGAAGAAATGACAAAATAAAACCATATACAAAATTAACTTCAAATGAATCAAAGACCTAAATGTAAAAGACAAGACTATGAATCTCTTACAAGAAAACATAAAGGTAAATTTTTGTGACCTTGGATTTCACAATGGATTCATAATCAATGACACCAAAAGCATAAGCAACATTAGAAAAATATAGATAAGTTGGACTTAATCAAAATTCTTTTGTGCTTCAAAGGACACTACCGAGAAAATGAAAACCCAGAGAATGGGAGAAAATATTTGCAAATAATTTATCTGATAAGGGCCTTGCATCTAGAATATATAAAGAACCCTTGAAACTCAGTAATAAAAAGAGATAAATAACCCAATTTAAAAATTCACAAAGGACCTATATAGACATTTCCAAGAAAAGATATATAAATGGTCAGTGAGCACGTGAAAAGACATTCGATATGACAAAAATGCAAATCAAAACTACAATGAGATACCACTTCATACCCACAAAAATAACCATAACAAAAAAGTCCAATAATAACAAGTGTTGGTGAGGATGTAGAGAGATTGAAATCTTCATGCACTACTGGTGGGAATGTAAAATGGTACAGCCACTTTGGAAAATGGTCCAACAGTTCCTCAGATCATTAAAATAGAATTAACATTTTACTCAGTCATTCCACTTCTAGGTATATACCCAAGAGAAGTGAAAACATATGACCACAGCAAAACTTATACACAAGTGTTCATAGCAGCATTATTTATAATAGCTAAAAGGTAGAAACCAAATATTCACCAACTGATGAATGGATAAACAAAACACATTCTATCCATACAATGAAATATTATAATACATTAAAAAATGAATGAAATACTGACACATGCTAAAACATGGATAAATCTTAAAAATGTTATGCCAAGTGAAAGAAGCCAGTCACCAAAGATCACACGTCATATGATTCCTTTCATGTGAAGTGTCCAGAATAGGCAAATCTGTAGAGATAGAAAGTAGATTAGTGGTTGCTTATGGCTGTGGATGTTACAAGACTGTCATAGCTAAAGCATATGAGACTTTTCTTTGAGGTGACGAAAAATGTTCTAAAATTGACTGTGGTGGGTGCATAACTCTGAACATACCAAAAGTTATTGAATTTTATACTTTAAAAGGGCAAATTGTGTTATGCATACTATATCTCAATGAGCCTGTTGAAAATGAAAAAGGAAACTAGGAGAGAGAAAAAAAAAAGGAAGAAAGCAAACTCCGGGCTCTTGGACTCTTAGAAAACACAAACTATTTATCAATTGAAATTCTATCAATGAAATCATCAATGAAATGAATGCTATGAAAGAATAAATCGAAAATGATCAAGTGAAACTCCTATCTCAACCTCAAATCCAAGCTTGTTCAACCCACAGCCTGTTGGCCACACAAATTTGTAAACTTTCTTAAAACATTAGATTTTTTTGCAATTTTTTTTAGCTTATCAGCTATCATTAGTGTTAGTATCTCTATGTGTGGCCCAAGACAATTTTTCCAATGTGGCTCAGGGAAGCCAAAAGATTAAACATCCCTGCTTCCATTCCACAAGTCTCATTCACCACGATGTGACATATTAATGGTGAGTTTTACATAAGTGAGATTTTCTTTTTCAGACATTTCTTTTATTGATACACCAAAAGCTGTATATATTTAATAGGTACACCTTAATAAGTTTGAAGATAGGTATAAACCTAAGAAGCCATTGCCACAATTAATGCCATAATCATATCCCTCACCTCCAAATGTTTCCTTCTGCTCATTTATTTATTTTCTGATTGGTTGATTGTGATAACACAACATAAGATCTACCTTCTTAGCCAATTTTTAAATACCACAATATTGTTAACTATAAGTGATATGTTGCACAGTAGCTCTCTGAAACTTACTCATCTCAGATAGAAATTTGATCCTCTGCACATTTGCTTTGAAAAACCAGAAGCCTGCCCAGTAAAGTTGATGGCAAATGGCGAACTAAGGAGTAGCATTTGTCACAGTAATCAATCTCTTCAGAGCTTAAATTGACAGTATTTTTTCTTCTGCACGAAGCCAAGAATACAGGTAGAATGATCTTCCAAAATTTAGTTGGGCAATCAGCAGATCTTGAGAATGAGATCAAATGACCACATTTTAGCTTTGGAATCAGGCATAGCAAGGACAAAGACTAGATCTGTTTTAACATATTCACAGTATTTAGAAAATTAGCCCAGAATGAGTCCCAAACCAGTTGTTTTCAGACTGTCCTACAGGCTCCTGTGGGGAGCTCCAGTGTAAACACATAACAGATTTTCTGGCTCTTGGGGGAAAAAAATCTCTTGCCTTAGGTCAGAGATAAAGTTAGATTTTTTTCATCATGTAGCATTAGATTATAGATTTCAACGTGTTCCAGTTCCTCCTCTCTGTTGCAGCCAGTGAAGCTCCACTTCTACTTGGTTTAAATGCAAAGTTTCTGCTTACAGAAGGAATTCTGTAGCTAAAAAAAATGTTGAAACCTGTACAACTAGACCACTTTAATTCACAGAACATCCTAAGTTATTCCAGTCTCACAAGAATTTCTGCAAAAAAAAAAAAAAAAAAAAAAAAAATTTAAAAACGAGTTGCAATAAAGGCCAAATTTTATCCACAGAGGAAACATCACCAATCCACAGAAGACCTGTTTCCTATAAAGAACTCCCCACCCCAATATTTCTGGAAGTTTCCTGGAAGTGTTTTGCATAAGCTCAAGGATAAATCACCATTTATTCATTCAAACACATAGTCTCTAAGTGGCACAACACAAGTGTCAACTGGGATTTGAGTAAGGATGTCTGGCTGTGTCCTCACCCTTGATCTTCACTGTTTTGTCAGCAAGATCTCCACCTCCAAGCATGAGGGAGAGGGCACTTGTGACCAGTGATTGTTTAAAAAATGCCTTTACCCTTTGCTAGAGGGAACATGATTCTCCCTAATTTTCCTGATGTTAACACATAACAGATTTTCTGCCTCTTGGGGAAAAAAATATTCTGTATTGCCTTAGGTCAGAGACAAAGTTAGATTTTTTTTCATCATGTAGCATTAGATTATGGATATCAAATTAATGACATTTCACCTGTTTGCAGAAGAAACAGGCTTTAAAAATCTGGCTTTCAAAATGAGCCATTGCTGGTTTCATATGGCATCTAAGTAGCAGTTTAGATGCTAGTGAAAACTGGTCTCTCCCAACTTTCCCCTGAAACACCCATGGAGACTCAGAGAACAATGAACCCTCAGACAGACTGTCCATCTAATGCCAGAGCATGTACAGCAGTTGCATTAACTCATGAGAGAAGTTCAATATTTGTGAATCTGAAACCAGGTTTGGTGGTACCAAGGCAACATTTTGTGATAGAAAAAGCTGCAACCCTCCTACCCTGCCTCATGGACTTAAGCCTCTTCCAGCCATAACTTGAAAAGGCATTCCCCTGCCTTGCTCATTCTGGGCAACAAAGTGTTAGAGTAAACCAGCCTTTTCAGAAGGGACCTAGGCAGAAAAACTGAATATTTAGATTTTTAATCCCTATATTTGTATGTTTGGCCATATGGCTTCTACATGTTTTTGGCCAATATTATGGTGAAAATTATCCTAAGTTTAAATTATAACAGAAGGAACTCCATTTTGCTCACTGATGCATACCCAGTACCTAGAATAGTGTCTGGCACATAGTAGACAATTAATATTCATTGTTTGGATGTTGTACATAATTAGTTTTTTAAAATCAGTAGGGTTACATTTGGCTTCTGGTCACATGTGCACCTTAATTTTTGAAGGAAATTTAGGCACAGAATTCTTTAATAATTGCCATATATATCATTTCATTAAAATTTTGTTACGAAATTCATCAAAAACTTAGAATAATAAAAACAAGAATTTGTTGCGAGAGGGAATAGTGCATTTAATAAGAAAGAAACAAAAATAGCTTTTGTTGGTTGGTAACCTTCAGGATTCATCCCCTAGTCCTCTCCCCTCTCACCCAAACAAGTGCTAACAAGCTGGCTCATTTGCCAGGGCAGAGCTGCACACTGTTAATGCTGCTGACACTTCGAGGAAGAAGAAATACTTACTTTTTAGAGCTATGCATTAATTTAAGCATTTGAGAAAATTCAATTTGTAAAAAATAAAGAACAAAATGGGAACCCCCCAGTGATGGTTAATACTGAGTGTCAACTTGACTGGATTGAAGGATGCAACGTATTGATCCTGGGTGTGTCTGTGAGAGTGTTGCCCAAGGAAATTAACATTTGAGTCAGTGGGCTGGGAAAGGCAGGCCTACCCTCTATCTGGGTGGGCGTCATCTAATCAGCTGCTAGTGCAGCTAGAATATAAAGCAGGCAGAAAAATGTGAAAAGACTAGACTGGCCTAGCCTCCCAGCCTACATCTTTCTCCTGTGCTGGATGCTTCCTGGCCTCGAACATCAGACTTCAAGTTCTTCAGTTTTGGGACTCAGACTGGCTCTCCTTGTTCATCAGCTTGCAGACACCCTATTGTGGGACCTTGTGATCATGTGAGTTAATACTTTAAATAAACTCCTCTTTATATGTATCCTATTAGTTCTATCCCTCTAGAGAACCCTGACTAATACACCCCCAAAAATAATGTTTAATATCAGGGTAGAAAGTATAGAGATTAAGATTAGGTAAACAGAACAGTGTGTGGAAAGATGGTGAGATAAAACCCGGAAAAAGGCCAATTGTACAGTGCTGTGTGGCCAGCATACACTGGGTTCTCTACCCAGGAAAGGGGCTATTGCACTTCACACACCTTTTACCACATGTTTTCCTCTATCCAAAAAAGGTGGAAAATGCTCACTAACTTTCTAGTGCTGATTCTAAAGGAAATAACTTACTTGTTTTAGGAAGGTGGTTGGAGGCTTAAATGTACATGGAGGCCTGGCATCATGCTTCATGCCTGTAATCCCAGTGCTTTAGAAGTCCAAGGAGGGAGGGGAGCTTGAGGCCAGGAGTTAGAGACCAGCCTGGGCAACAAAGCAAGACCCTGACTCTACAAAAAATAATTAAAAATTAGCCAAGCATGGTGTCGCACGACCTGTAGTCCCACCTACTTGGGAGGCTGAGATAGGAGGATCGCTTGAGCCCAGGAGGTTAAGACCTCTGTGAGCTATGATTGTGCCACTGCACTCTAGTCTGGGTGACAGAGCAAGACCCTGTCTCTAGAATAAAAATTAAAAGTAAATGCACAAGGAGTTAGAGGTAGCTCTGGGGACTTATCTTTCTCTTTTCTCCCTGCACCAACTCCCATTATTCTTATGTCTAAATTGCTTTATTCCTTCACTCTCGCAGCTCTGAAAGACAACCACAAAGAAGTAACCTAAAACAGGTTTAATTCCTCTACTTAAAAACACTTGCCTAGGTCCAGCTTGCCAAATTAGTAAACCAATCATTTCATGCAGTGACTTCCGTCCCAGCACCCACCTCCAGTTACCAGAAGACCAGGCTACCTACAAATTCCAAACCCAGAAAAAGGGTCTCATGTGAATGTGAGGAAACAGCTGCTATGGCCTGGGAACCATCTGCACCCTGGTCTTGGGGGTTTGCCCTCTCTGAGTGCTAAGAAAATTACTGGTGGAGAAGGAAGCATTCAGCTTTACTGCTGAGCATTAACTCATCACGTGATAAAAAAGGGTGGCCTCAGACTGCTGATGGCAGCAGGGAAGTTATCTATCCTATGGTGAAAATCCAACCCTACCAAATCCACAATCCTACCATGTCTTGGTAGAAGCTCTTATACCTCAATACAAGTTCAGAGCTTTGGAAAAACGAATTTTCTGAACATCATTTCATGGAGGAGAAAAAAATGACAGCAGGTTATTGTCCCCCAAAGTGGCTTTTCCTGACTTCCAAAATAAAATACAAATGAAAATGTGAGAAGAAAGGGGAATATTCAACCACATCAAAACTAAGTTTTCTACCACCCTATTACTGGAGTTTGGAAAGAATGTTCTCTAATTCTAAAGTTGATGGGCTTGGATTGGAAAATGCAATCTGTGCCTTATCTAGGGGTGCTGGCTTGCCACGAAATGAGAAGAGCTTGCCTTCTTCTTGATCTGTTTACGCCTGATTGCCGAAACCCCAAATTTGGGGCTATATAGCTTTATCTTCCCCTGAGATGAATAGGCAAACAAAACAAAAACAGAAACAAAACATGCCCATGAGAAAAACTACTACCAGAGGGTAAAGAACACCAACCATGATGCCGAAAACAGGAAAAACAAGCCTCCAAAATGGATTGCCTTCAGAAAGCAAAGAAAATTATTACAAACTGTCAACCTCAACAGGACAGAAGAAGCAGGAAAAATAGAGAATAAAAGATTCTAAGATGAGAGAGAGATGAATGAGATGAGAAAGGCATTTAAGAAAACTGAACATCTAACAGCAGAACTCAAAATAACAACAATTACGAGAAAAAATGAAAACTTCACAAAATCAAATCTGTGATCAGAAAGACAACATTAAAAAAACTCTCAGGAACACACAGAGAAAGAGAATGAAGAAATGAAAAAATGATAAGTAAGATGATGAATGTTTAGGACAGAGAGTAGAGAGTTCACTGAGTAATTATTTGGTATTCCTAAGGAAGAAAATGGAAGAACGGATCAAGAACAAGAATGAAACATGAATGTAGAATACTTTTCTAGACCAAAAAAATACTGAGGAATCCAACTCAATAAGTTACATCACATTCCTAGGAAAATTAGATTACATTCTGACAAATGCTTAATTTATGAGAACTGCAAAGAAAGAAAAAACCCAAGCCTATGAGTAGAAAAGTGGGTTACATGCAAAGAAGAAAAATTCAGGCAGATCTCAGTCATTTCTCTGTGACACTAAATAGTAAAAACAAAATATTAGCAGAGTTTTTGGGGAAAATTGTAACACAAGAATTTTATCACGTGTAAGAAGCTCTTCTTGCAGTGTGAAGTCAACATAAGCATAGTTCCAGATTTGTATTGATTCTGAAAATATATTAATCCTTT
>NW_016821090.1:794625-840951 GCF_001698545.2 Rhinopithecus bieti
TTCTGAAAATATATTAATCCTTTGCATCTGTTTTAAAAGGTATATATACCATCTAAATGAGAGAGAAGGTTAAATGAAAAACTCGAGTGTAAGTTTTATGGTGTCAAAAAGTCAGGCAGTAACAACTGATAACTATTAGTTTAAATAACTGTTTAAAATTTATCTAATGATATGAAAAGCAAATCTCAATTTTATATATAAAAAAGATACAGACTATAAATGTGATTTAATGAAAATCTTAGTGGAAAACTTAAAATTATATTATGAAACTCAGGAATGAAATTGGTTATGATAGAGAAAAGGTTTTTAAATTTCACAGTTCTTTTTTTGTTTTGTTTTGTTTTGTTCTGAGACAATTTTACTCTTGTAGCCCAGGCTGGAGCGCAACGGCGCAATCTCGGCTCACTGCAACCTCCACCTCCCGGGTTCAAGCGATTCTCTTGCCTCAGACTCCCAAGTAGCTGGGACTACAGGCCCACGCCACCACACCCAGCTAATTTTTGTATTTTTAGTAGAGATGAGTTTTCACCATGTTGGCCAGGCTGGTCTGGAACTCCTGACCTCAGGTGATTCACCCACCTCAGCCTTCCGAAGTGCTGAGATTACAGGTGTGAGCCACTGCGCCTGGCCCCACAGTTCTTATAATAAGGTAGACTCAAACAATTGCTCTCATTCTTGGTTTTGATGGAAGACAATAATAATTTTTATTTAAAAATTTTAAAGATAATAACAAAATAAAATACACTATATATGACCTTCAAATCAGTGAAGATGAATGCAAACACATCATGATATGATCTTTTGTTTTTTAAAATGCCTATTAAAATTCTGTATATAACATGTGAAACGTATTTTTTAAAATTTTCAATGTTTTCTAAAATAAGAGTATTTTGATTTTAAGTACAAAACATTTTTGAGATGTCTCTCATGCATAAATGCAAAAAAATTGCATTGACATTTTCCAATCAATTGCCAGTGACTGACATTTGTTTTGCTATCTGAAACTCACCATCTGAACTGTCCTGTGCAGGCTCAAACAACCCATGAGAAAATGGCGTTGTGTAAACTTGCAGCAGTCTTTGAAAAATGTAATTCGTGTGGTCTTAAACAACTATTTACACATTTACTGAGGTTACGTAGAGGGTTCTTTTTTTGAATTCTAGAATGGCAATTGCTCCTGTATCCATGTTTTTATTAGGTATGGGTTCTTAGAGGCTCGAGATTATTACTTTTTAATTTCCACTACCTCGTCCAGAGCCTAGGTATATGTTTGCTGAATTTAAGTGAAATGAATTGCTGTAAATAAGATTATTTTGCCAGAGGGTTGTTGCCATCAGCATGTTCATTCCCATTATTGGTCAAAAAGCATTAACATCACAACCTCGTGTTTCTTTAGTTGCCTCTTGAGCCATTTTAAACAATTCTTCCCTCTATATTTTTTTGACTTTATTCACACCTGCAAAGCCCAGGTGGTGTTTGTTACTATATATGCTTTTAATTACGCATAGCTTAACTGAGCCATACTCGTGAAGCTGCATTTTCTGCTCAAATTTAAAACTCTTTCTCCATCACCTGCATTTATTTAGGTTCTGACTTTTCCGCTCAAGTTCTATGGATCTGCATTACTTTTAATTTCTTTGGAAAATTTGCTTAAGCAAACAGTTGAAACATGGCATGCTTTTCCCACACTTTCAGGTCTTTGCTCCTGCTGTTCACTTGGCCCAAACATCCATTCCCCAGCATGTGTGTACTCATCTGAATGCAGCTGCTGCCTCCTCAGTGCAGCTTCTCCTTCATCTGTGGCTTTCCATTGCACATTGCACAGTCATTATGACAATGCTTATCAGGTAGGGCAGGACCTGTGTCTCCTTCATCCCCAGTCCCCTTGCTTAGAACGCTATGACCCACATGCATTCAGTAAACCAGTATTTACCGAGAGCTGACTGTGGCCCTCTGCCAGACCTCCAGGATATAGAAATGAACAGGTAAACACGGTACTATCCTCATGGAGTTCCCAAACTTACCTAATAAATAAGGTAACAGTTTGGGTTTTAAAATATAAACATTTGTTATCTCACATGGTATTTAAAAAGAAAAAATTTTGAGATGGGTCTCATTCTGTCATCTAGGCTAGAGTGCAGTTGGCACAATCACAGATCACTGCAGCCTTGAACTCCTAGGCTCAAGCAATCCTCCCAGCTCAGCTTTCAGAGTAGCTAGGGCTACTGCAGGCATGCACCACCATACCAGGTGAACTTTTTTTACTTTCTGTAGAGACAGGATCTCGCCTTGTTGCCCAGACTGGTCACAAACTCCTTGTTTCAAGCAGTCCTCCTGCCTTGGACTCCAAGAATGCTAGGATTACAGACACGACCTCTGCACCCAGCATTAAGGTAACAGTTTCGACAGAGCAGTGGCCAAAATAAATGGAGTGGTATCCATGAGTTGTGGGAGGGTCTGCTTCAGATAGGGTGGTCAAGGTAGGGCTACTTCAGGAGAAGTTAGGCCAAGGTCTGAAGTACAAGAAGGAACCAGCCATGTGGAAAGCTAGGTAACTTTGCATCCCAGACAGAAAGAAAAGTGTGTGCGAAGGCCCTGAGGATGGCATGGGCTTCCTGTGTTCAAAGACAATAAACATAGTCAGTGTGGCTGAACCAGAGGGTAAGAGTCCTCAACAAGAGAGAAGAGTAACATGAGCTAGTCAGTTATGCAGGGGACCCAGAAAATGCGGCCTGGCAGTCAGTGGGGAGTTTTGTAGTAGGCAGGGAAGCCATTAGCCATAGGTTCCAATTTAAGGCTTTTAAATACGAACGTGATATGACCTCATTTCCGTTTTTAAAAGATCACTGTGGAAGTGGATTGACATGAGATGTATTTTCCTTGGACAGTGGTGCCATTTACTAAAATGGGGAAGAAGGAGGAGCATGGGTGTATTCATCTGTTTTCACAATGCTAATAAAGACATACCTAAGACTGGGTAATTTACAAAAAATAAGAGGTTTAATGGACTCACAGTTCCACATGGCTTGGGAGACCTCACAATCATGGCAGAAGGTGAAGGAGAAGCAAAGGCACGTCTTACATGGCAGCAGGCAAGAAAACATGTGGAGCGGAGCTGTCCTTTATGAAGCCGTCAGATCTCATGAGACTTACTCACTATCAGGAGAACAGCATGGGAAAAACCCACTCCTATGATTCAATTATCTCTTACCAGGTCCCTCCCATGACACATGGAAATTATGGGAGCTACAATTCAAGATGAGATTTGGGTGGGGACGTAGCCAAACCATATCAATGGGCTTTGGAGATAGCTAAGTTTTGGACACCACATGTTTGAACATGGAAATCTCAAGTAGACAGGTGGGTAAGCAAGCTTAAGTTTCATGGGAAGTGTCAGCTCAGAGATTTAATTTGGGTGGTATTTGCATATATATGCATTTAAGATTATGAGAGAAGAACAGATCATTTAGAAAAGAATGGAATAGGACCCAGGCCACTTCCTGGGGCACCCAAACATTTGTAGGTGTGATGGAGGAAGGAAAACTGGCAAACGAGCCCAAGAAGGAGGGCCCAGTAAGGTGGGGAACTGTGACTTGGAAGAAAACAAAAGTAGAGTATTTCGGAAGGAGTAAACAACTCACTGAGTGGAATTCTGCTGGGAAGGTGAGCAAATCGGGGTGGAAGGGTTCTTCTGAGCTGGTCAATGGGAGGTTGTTGGTGGCCTTGTCAAAGCAGTTTCAATGCCATGGTGGAAGCAAAAGTAAGAGTGAATGGATTGCAGAGGGGGCTGGAGGTGAGGAAGGAAAGAAGAGGGAATTGGCCCTGGAGAGAAATTTTGCTGCCTAGGAGGGTGGAGAAATAATTTCCTCCACATATCCACAAGGCATGCAAAACAAGTTTGTTTTTGTTTTGTTTTTTAGATGGAGTCTTTCTCTGTCGCCCAGATTGAAGTTCAGTGGTGCGATCTTGGCTCACTGCAACCTCTACCTCCCAGACTCATGTGATTCTCATGCCTCAGCCTCCCAAGTAGCTGGGACTACAGGCATGTGCCACCATGCCTGGCTAATTTTTGTTTTTTAGTAGATATGGGGTTTCACCATATAGGCCAGACTAGTCTTGAACTCTGGACCTCAGGTGATCCACTTGCTTCCACCTCCCAAAGTGCTGGGATTACAGGCATGAGCCACTGCACCCAGCCAAAACATAGGTTTTGAACACACTGTAGTATTTCTTTTTCAAGTGCACTTAAAATTTATGAGGAATCAACTGACCAAATAGCAATACTTATAATAACTGGTTTGAGTGTGGGAGAACGCTTCTGTTAATTACACTATTTTTTGTTAGTTTTTGTACTCTCCTATATAGCTAAATTAATAATGGCTGACATTCTGTGAGTAATTAAAATTTGCCAATCAAAATATACTATTTTAATACCATACTCAAAACTGCCTGTGATGCAGGTACTCTGACTATCCAACTTTATATACAAGGATCCAAGTGTCGGAGAGTTAAGAGACTGTACAAGATAACATAATAAGTACCACTTGTTACAGGCAGCATAGAGACCCAAGTTCTGACTTCAGAGTCTGCCATTCCTAACCCCCGAGAAGTAAGAGTTGGAGAAAAGAAAGGAAGTATGAATGACATAAGATAAACACTAGAATGTTTGCCATCCCCATCAAAGAAAAGTGGTCTTTCCAATTCATTAATAATTTTAGTAACAAGATGAAACTCCTTGTTGAATAACCTTCAGCAGTAATTTAAATAATTCTGCTGGTAGTTGAGAAGAAATGAATGGAGGCAGTAGGTGTGATCTTTTTTTTTCTTCATGCGAGTGGGAAAGGAACTTAGGAAATGCCATCCACCTCCCACTAAATCTGGAATATTTAAGATGAAATGTTCTAAATATGAGTGTCTAAATATGCCTAAGACATTCTAAGGGAACTGTCTCAGTGGAAGTAGTCTATTAAGGTTTACTGAATTTATGACTATGTGCTTATGTCAATAGTTTCTAGGCACATTTTTTTAAAAAGTAGATTTTCTAAACACTAGACTAATCAGAGCCCTGCATTTCATCAGCGTTGAAGGCAAGGTTCTAGGAGAAAAACTGAGTCTCGTCCTCTGCCTAAGAGATCACTAAATGTGTACACATCAGGAAAAGATAAAGAAACATGGAACATGAGTCCTCACAGGACAGAGGGACCACAAGACAGAACATTCTTGGCTTTCTGTACCAATAGCTGCTCTGCCCATTCTGAGAGGAAAGAGATACGACTCAACTCTCTGGAGTGTTTCCGGCAGCCAGCCATTCGCTCATCTATGCATTTAGTCATCTTGAAAGTGATTTCAAGTGTTTGCAAAGTGCACAGCATTGCAAAAGAAGCAGTCCTAGTTCTTGGTTTTACAAACTTCAAAAGGAATTGGTTTCCTTTGCTGATTTGCCAAGTCCCATAGGAGCGATAGACACTAAAACAGGAGGGTGAGAGAACCCAAAAGACGGAAGTGACATCATATGCAATACTTCATATCAACAGCATAGCACAAATGGTGTCTTGTCTTTGAAATTTTAAGGCAGGTATGTGCCCACTGTTTAAATTACAAAGAAAATAAATAAATAATTCGCTCAGAGAGCACTGGTATTCCTGGGTATACATATATACAGTTGAGATATAATATACAGACACATTTCCCTTTTTTCATTCAATATCTTGTGTTTTGTACCACATTATGTAATTTCTCACGTTATTAAAAATTCTTCTTATATCTAGACCATTTTTTTTTCTAAATAGTAACTTTTAAAAATAAAAAATCAGCTCATTACAATGACTTTTTCTTTTCTTTTCTTTTTTCAGGAATAACTTTCTTAGATCTTCACCCTCCCTTTTGGCTAGAGCCTTAACAAGAAGTGGCAGATGAACATCTGAGATGCAGAGAGACCCTAAGTTCCCAACATGTCCAGCCTCTGAGTCACAGAGGTCATATAAAAAAGTAAGAGAGAGAGAACTGTGAGAGATAGGCTGTCCTAAGAGTGGAAGGCTTTGAATGTTACACAGAGTTTGGAGTCATTTGCAGACAATGGGTAATAACCTTTAGTTTTAGTCATGAATAAATAGCTTATTGGGAATATTAGCCTGGTAATGTGCAGTAAGGATTAAAAAGAGAAAGAGAACAGAAACAGAAGGCATTTATGAGTTTATTGCTTTGGCACATTTCCAGAGGACAATTCAGTGATATATACCAACATGTGCCACAGATTCATCTTTTGACCCAACTTCTTCACTCTTACGAATTGTGTTTAAAGATGTATGTGTAAGGGTGTTCGTTTTAAATAACAATATTTAAAATATTTATTTAAAATAGAGAAAACACTTTTAAATCAAATATCCAACAATAATTAATTCACTTCTATGACTGCAAAGGCATTTCCCCCAAATCCAATTAGTCATCTGATAGTCTTTGAATTTTTTTTTTTTTTGAGGCATAGTCTCTCTCGCTTTCACCCAGTCTGGAGTGCAGTGGCGCGATCTCGGCTCACTGCAAGCTCCGCCTCCCGGGTTCATGTCATTCTCCTGCCTCAGCCTCCTGAGTAGCTGGGACTACAGGCGCCCACCGCCATGCACGGCTAATTTTTTGTATTTTCAGGAGAGATGGGGTTTTACCATGTTAGCCAGAATGGTCTCGATCTCCTGACCTTGTGATCCACCTGCCTTGGCCTCCCAAAGTGCTGGGATTACAGGTGTGAGCCACCGTGCCTGGCCAGTCTTTAAATTTAAGTTCTCAATAGTCCCCATAAAATCAAGTGCAGAGTTGTGGTATGGATTTTTGTCATAGCAGAACAATTGTGAGCTCTGGAGTGAAAAATCTGCTTTCAGTCCTAATCTGCCATTTGATAGGTGTGTGAATTTGGCAAGCCATTTGATGTGGTTTGGCTGTGCCACCACACAAATCTCATCTTGAATTTCCATGTGTCATGGGAGGGACCTGCTGGGAGGCAATTGAATTGTGGGGGCAGGTCTTTCCCGTGCTGTTCTAGTGATAGTGATAGTGATAGTGATAGTGATAGTGATAGTGATAGTGATAGTGATAGTGATAAAGTCTCATGAGATCTAATGGTTTTAAAAACGGGAGTCTCCCTGCACAAGCTCTCTCTCTTCTCTTGTCTGCTACCATGTGAGACATGCCTTTCACCCTCTGCCATGATTGTGAGGCCTCCCCAGCCATGTGGAACTGTAAGTCCAGTAAATCTCTTTCTTTTATAAATGGCCCAGTCTTGGGTATGTCTTTGTCAGCAGCATGACAGCAGACTAATACACCACTTAATCTCTTTAACTTTGTTTCATCTGTAAAATAGGAATAATACGATATTTTTTGTTTGGTTATTGTGGAATTGAACAAAAATAAAAGGCCTTTCTTTACTTAATTTTTACCTCACCAGATTAGGAATTTCAGGTAAGGAATATCAGTACTTCAAATAGATTATTTACCTTAATGAAATAGGAACATACCGACAATCTACTGCCTAAGACGCCAAAATTTTTTTTTTTAATTTATTAGTCTCTTTGGAATAAACCATAGAATCGTTTTCCCCAATATTATAAAGCTTTCCAATTTTCATAAGTGCATATACAAATTAAAGAGGATCTCACTTCAATTATGAGTACTTAAGATAACGTAATTATGTTAGTCATGTGACCTACCTTGATCTTATATTCAAATCCATGGTGTATTTTCCAAAAAAGAAGGCCTAACTTCTTTAGTTTCATCTAAAACATTTTGCTATTTAACATTTTTGTCTTCAGGCAAAGAAATAGGGAATCCTATTTGCCTTTTACTGTCCTCATTCATGCCCTAAATATTAGACTCATTAGGGAAACAAATTCACATGCTTGGAAGCAAGTAACTACTGTGCTTGGTAATAAATGCTATGTTATTATCATGAGATGTAATGTTATTCCTCCAAATTTTATCCAAATATGTAGCAAAACTTTTTCTTTTTTTTTTTTTCTATAAGATTTAAGGACCATTACAAGCCTAAAGACTCTAAATTGGCAATAGTAAAATTACTACACACTCCATCTTTTCCTTTCACATTTAATTCTCTCTCACACTTATTTTCCTGTGAAGATAAAAAAACAGATAAGGTCATGTTTGGGGACAAATAACATAAGGTGTTGACAATAAATTGTAAAATTTGGGACGTGGATCTTAAGATAAAATTGGTGTTATGGTGGATCTTTGAGAGTTGAAAATAACCTTTCATCAATCTGAGACCTACATCTAAAAAATAGTGCACATAGAATTATGGATGAGCTAAATTTTTCTAGGTGTATATGTCTTCAGAGGGGTCAAGCTGGTGGATCAACTCAGTTGTGCTGACTCCTTGAGTGTGTATGGTGACCCAGGAGGGGCCGTTGGAAAATGTGGCTGTGATTCTTGGAGAGGTAATGAATAAGGGGAAAGCTGGAAGAGCTAAATGGCTCACAGTGCCTGATGATTGTGCCACATGCCTGGGAGAAAAGGTAACAGTGTTTCAAAAAAATTCTGAGTGGTCTCTGGAGGGTGCAACTGAGTGAGCGTTCTATAGACTGAAAAAAGACATTAAAAAAAAAAAGTTGAAAGTGGCATAATTTACATACAATACAATGCACCTTTTGAAAAATTAAACTTTTTTTGAGATAATTGTATATTCACATGCAGTTGTAAGAAATAAAACAGAAAGATTCTATGTACCATTTACTCAATTTCTCCCAACGGTAAAATAGTGCAATATTGCAATATCACAACCATGATATCAACATTGACGCAGTCAAGATAAAGAGCAGCTCTATCACCACAAGGTTCCCTCATGTAGCCTTTATATAGACACACACCCCATACCTCTCCCCACTTCCTCACTCTCACTCTCTCTGATGCCTGACAACCACTAATGTGTTCTCCATTTCCATACTTTTTTTCATTTCAGGAATGCTATTTAAATGGAAAATCTTTAAAAGATTTAAAAATCTTTTTTAAGGGACTTTATATTTCTCTGATTAAATTTCTTCTTGCTAATGGACCCCGTATTCCTAGTCACCAAAGACCTTTTGAACCTAAAGAGGAAAAAAGCTACAGAATTGAAGTGGTGACTCTGCCACTTATTAGCCATTGTCTTTCCCAAGTTGCAAGTTCTGACCTCATCCATAGGATGAGAACCGTAACAGGTACCTCGTCACTTGTTTTGATGGGTGGTCGGGCAGATAATTGGAATTTTGCATTTGGAGTGCCGGGTGTGAAGCCCATCAGTATCAGTGCCAACACCTTGTCGCAGTTATTTTTCTGTCCTCAGGGTATTCACCATGTCTCCGTCTTAGGTCAGTTTTGATAGACTATCTTCCCTGTTTTCATCCAATCTATTGATTCTTATTAATAGATTCCTATTATATATGGAGAGGGATCAACAGCAGAATCTGAAGATTCCTAGAGGCTACTTGTAAGGATCTTTGGGACACTGGTCCATGTTGGGGGTTACAAAGTCAGAGGCCTTCAACAACCTCATTATACAAATGTGTAAGCAACCAGGTGACGAGAGAGTGGTGGGGCCCATGTCAACTCAGAGAATGTATGTCCCATCTAAAGCAGTCATTTCACTAAGAGTCACTGCCCAATCCAATACCTGGTACAGGGGGAGTCAAGGGCACCAGCTCCATGGGCTGCTATGAATAGCTCCCTAACATGCGCTTGCATTTGGTTAATGTGGCTTTGGAGTAGTGGTCCTTATATTATGGTCCAGAAGCCATCGGCAGCACCTANGGAAGGAAGGAAGGAAGAAAGAAAGGAAGGGGACATTTTGAACTCTAAATTTGGGGAGATTCTGTTGCTTAGAATATAAGGGCCTTACTTTCTCAGAAAACAAGGAACTGGTGGAAAAAAAATTTGTTTATGGAGGATAGAAAACCTCTATAGAGGTTTAAGGAACCAAAGAATGGAAGACTAATGAAGCCCAAAAGTGAAAATAGAGGAAACGTAGAAGAAACCAATCAAAGCTTCAAACAGCAGAAAGAGTCATGACCTATTTGATGTCAAGTATGTAATATGTGAATCCCTCCTTCCTGGTTTGTGATCTTTACACAGCCATGTGCACCATTGCTCTTTGAGCTTGCGGGAGAACTTAGCCCAGGAAACACAGAAGGAAAGAGCACTGAGATGGCAGGAGAGGTCTCTGACAGGAAAATTCTCTAACTATCTGATTCCACAAATTGGTAAGACACAAAATTAATTCTACTAGCAGAAAACAAAAAAGGAACAATTACCTTGTTTTCCTTTGGACTCTTCTATGACAAAATACATTGCGACATTTTCCACTGTGTTTTCCACTGCTTGGAGCCCTCTCTATACCTCCAGAAAGTATTAGTGTTGGTATAGTAAATGGCATGCTCTGGTAGAAAGAAACTCTTTTAGCACAGTATGTATGCCCACATCCCTGCCATGCCTAAGGAGACAGTACTAACCTGAGTTATATAGAGAGAGACACTGGAGCAAAAACAATGAAAGACGGCAGGACTGGAAACATTAGCTGAGTCTGAAAGAGAACAAAAGAAGATAAGTTCAAAGCCAGCTGACAGTAAGACTGAACACCAATTCCAGGGGACCTGGAGGTAGGTGTGAAGTGAGATATGGTTACTGGAAGTCAGAAGTAGGGGAATATATTAAAGAAACTGGGAAGAAAGCTGGAAGAAAATTGCAGTTGGAGAGAATTATCGGTAGATGTGAAAATTACTGGGTCAAATGTGGTTCTAGAATAGGATATTGGCGCAATGTAAAGTATCCCTCCATACATTGCTTATTATTTGTAAGTGAAAAATGTACCTTTTCACTGGAAAGCCTCGTTAGTGATGACAACGTTACCAAGTGTTTAAAGTTAGCACCATCATAGTGGACAGATTGACAAGGATGTGATGCATCTGATGTTGATGTGATGCAATGTGAAGTCTTCATATCGCCCATGAAGTGTTCTTGCCAAAAATGTTCAGCCTAAATCTCATGAAACCTAGTTTTTATGGAAACGCAAAGGACAGCAGAATAATACAATGACACCATAGGAAAAACCAGACAAATCTAAAGTGTAAGATACTCTATAAGAGACTATGCCTGGACCTCACAAATAATTAGTAATAGTGATTGTAATTCATTGATAGATAGAAAGAAAGGAAGTATTTTACCTCTTAATACTGTAAGGCATAGAAAGAGTTAATGAACAAGTTAGAACCTGGATGACTAAAGAAGAAACTCCAGACAGACTCTTACCCAATTGCTTAATGAGAAAAAAATCAGAGATTAAGACCAGTGCCTCAGCCAAGCAGTGTGGCTCATACCTGTAATCCCAGCACTTTGGGAGGCCAAGGTGGGAGGATTGCTTGAACCCAGGAGTTTGAGACTAGCCTGGATTTACAGACCAACCTTGTCTCTCTCTATATATAAAAAATTACAGAAATTGGTTGGACATGGTGGCAGGCGCCTCTAGTCCTAGCAACTCAGGAGGCTGAGATGGGAGGATTGCTAGAGCCTGGGATGTTGAGGCTACGATGAGCTGTGATGGCGCCACTGCACTCCAGCCTGGGTGACAGAGTGAGACCCTGTCTCAAAAAACAAAACAAAACAAAACAAAAAAACAAAAACAAAAAACAAAAAAACAAAAAAAACAGAGACACAGTATGTAGCATTTATGTAATAGAATTAAGCATAAGTTAACTAAACAAAGACATAAGTTTTTATTAAACATAAGAATTCATTCATTTTCAACTCATCTTTTTGTGGTCCTTAAAAAATCTCACATAAGACAATCCTTCAAATATTCTTGTAGCTTACCCCTCCCCTCAAAACACGTGGTAGATCTCAACTCATTCCAGTGAACAAGATTCTGAGGCTCAGAGAGAGCACCTTACAGAAAAATCTGTTAATTCAATTTAATTGGCCCGTGTATTCTGCCACTGTGGGCAAACCTCGAGTACCAGGTGTCTTTTGATGAAATAACTCAGGACTGCTCCCTCGAATAAGAACAATTTTGACTTCAATGTTTTATTAACCAAATTTAAAAATATACAGAAAAGTTAAAAGAATACTTCAGAGAACGCCTGGGTACCCTCCTCTTAGGTTCAAGAATTGTTAACATTTTGCCAAATTTGATTTATATAGTTGTATTGGAAAATTCCCTTCCATAAGCATACTGTAATTTTTATATCGAAGAAAGTAAGACTAATTCTATAATATATAATCTCCAATGAATATTTAAGTTTCTCCAACTGACACAACTAACATATTTATAGGTTTCCCCCCGGAGTCAGGTTCCTATCAAGACTTATTCAATGCATTCTTTATGTGTGAATTCATGTCTTTCATCTCTTTACTCTGGATTTGTCTTTTCACTTCTGCTTATTGTCTTTTCTTTTAGAAATCTTCATGAAGTTGACATATTGAAAAATCCAGGTAAGCTGCACTGCCCGTAAGGAGAAGGCTGGGCTGCACGGAAGCACCAAGGCTTTGGTAACCACAACAAGGGAGGCCCCCATAGCCACCTGTGGCTGAGAGTGAGCAGTGTCTACCCCAACATGAAGGGTCTATCATGATGAGGCCCAGAACAAAGAGATTTATTTTGCTGTCACCTATAAACAGCCCAGTTCACTCCTATAATCATAGAGAGGGTGATAACCCCATAAAATTGACAGAGATTGGATCTCCAGTCAACTCAGCCAGTGGATGCCAAGTTAGGTTCAAGTGATTTAGAAAATTAAGGGAGGTTTGCATTGAAGATGGTGGCCTGAGCATCTGTGTTTTCTCACTTACTTCCAGAAATCCCACTGAAGTCACAAAAGAGACAGAGGGGATCAATAGGAAACCACAGGGAGAACAGAAAGGGAGGACCACAGTCCGAAGCTCTCAGGAATTTGTGGAGTTTAGAGAGCAAATGGGATCTTAGTGAGTGTCAACCCGAGTGGAGGGAGCTGTTACTTGGAAGAGACATAGAAGGTTGCTATAAAGGTGTAGGAGCAAATCTGTCCAGGAGACCCCGTGCTGGCTTCAAGTTCAGAGCCTGCATGCATTGGGAACAAGAATGGACTGTGGTGACAGGAATAGGGTATGGAAAAGCTGGGCCAGTGGATTCCATCTATGTTTAGAAAGTGACCGGAAGCTGTTCTGTTTACCACTGATTAACAAATGGAGAGCTGCTGTCTGCAGTGGTGGAAGATTTGCCTAGAAAAGGCTGGAGCTGCAAGTTTGTAATTGACATCCCCAAGACTGGGAGCAGTGAGCTGAGGGGATGAGAGCATGCCTGCCAGTTCTGTGTACGGACACCCTAAAGACAGAACTGCTGGTATCCCCTATCCACAGGGCTCACAGGTGTTCCTCACAGTCTGGGGAGAAACCTGCTGGGGAAATCAAATTTCATAACAGCTGAAAACAGTGATCTGTGTTCACAGACATAAATATTAGGAATATAAACTAATGATTACTAAACTATCAGAAAAAAACATCAGTGCCTGAGTTAAGAATCAAGGCCAAGACAATCGTTAAAAAATCAGGAAACAACAGGTGCTGGAGAGGATGTGGAGAAATAGGAACACTTTTACACTGTTGGTGGGACTGTAAACTAGTTCAACCATTGTGGAAAACAGTGTGGTGATTCCTCAAGGATCTAGAACTAGAAATACCATTTGACCCAGCCATCCCATTACTGGGTATATACCCAAAGGATTATAAATCATGCTGCTATAAAGACACATGCACACGTATGTTTATTGCAGCACTATTCACAATAGCAAAGACTTGGAATCAACCCAAATGTCCATCAGTGACAGAATGGATTAAGAAAATGTGGCACATATACACCAAATGTCCATCAATGACAGAATGGATTAAGAAAATGTGGCACATATACACCATGGAATACTATGCAGCCATAAAAAAGGATGAATTTGTGTCCTTTGTAGGGACATGGATGCAGCTGGAAACCATCATTCTCAGCAAACTATTGCAAGAACAGAAAACCAAACACCATATGTTCTCACTCATAGGTGGGAATTGAACAATGAGATCACTTGGACACAGGAAGGGGAACATCACACACCAGGGCCTATTGTGGGGAAGGGACGGGGGGGAGGGATAGCATTAAGAGATATACCTAATATAAATGATGAGTTAATGGGTACAGCACACCAACATGGCACATGTATACATATGTAACAAACCTGCACGTTGTGCACATGTACCCTAGAACTTAAAGTATTAAAAAAAAAAAAAAAATCAAGGCCAAGAAACAGAAAAAAATGGACCCCAGCTTAACAGATAACTCAGGAAACAAAGAGAATTTTAAAAAGAAAACCCAATAACTTTTAATCAAAATGTCATCAGAGATTTGAGAAAATATTATGTCCTTAAAAGAGAAATGGGCTGCCATTAAAAAAAAGGAATAATTAGAAATACTAAAGCACATGATGGCTGATGCTAAAAGAATTCGATATAAGCGTCAGAGGATAAAGTCAAAGACAACTTCCAGAACAGCACTGAGCAAGCAAAGGAAGAAAGGTAGCAGATGACTGGGCACAGTGGCTCATGCCTATGATCCCAGCACTTTGGGAGGCCGAAGTGGGTGGATCATGAGGTCAGGAGATCTGAGACCATCCTTGCTAACACGGTGAAATCCCATCGCTACTAAAAATACAAAAAATTAGCTGGGCGTGGTGGCATGCGCCTGTAGTCCCAGTTACTCGGGAGGGTGAGGCAGGAGAATTGCTTGAACCTGGGAGGCAGAGGTTGCAGTGAACTGAGATCGAGCCACTGCACTCCAGCCTGGGCGACAGAGCAAGACTTCATCTCAAAAAAAAAAAAAAAGAAAGGTAGGAGACAAAAAGAGTTAATACAGAAGGTACAACACTGACTTACATAGAACTTCTAGGAAGGAGATTACAGAAAATAGGGTGAAAATTTTTTTAAAATGGGGAAAAATTCCTTAGGCTGAAGAGAGACAAGTCTGTAGATTGGAACTGCCTAAGTAATGCCAATTGGGAAAAGTGATAAAATATTCACACCCGTCTCCATCCTGGTAACAGTTCAGAATGGCAAGAATAAAGAGAAGATTCTAAATGCTTCTAGAAATGAGAACATATAGGCACATACACACACACGAGGCATACCACAAAAGAAGATCACCTGGGCCTCAGATTTCTTATCAGCTTGAAGATAGGAACAATGTTTTTAGTAATTCTGATGAAAAACATTTTGATATTTGTGATCTGATAACTAAATAAACAATCAATCAAATGTAACTGCAAAACAAAGATGTTTACTGACATGCAGCTTCTCAGAAAAGTTTACCTTCCATTTATACTTTCTGGAAAAAAATTACAAGATGCTTATGCACTTCAGAGGAGAAAGAAGTCTTTGAAAGCAGCAGACAAGGTATTCAAAAAACAGTGGAAATGACCAGAGAATAATGAGAAGAAACCCTTGGCAAAGAGCAGGAAAGTGGGCCAAACTGGGACAAAATCTGTTTTCCAAAACTTCTGGTGTCTTTTTTCCTTCCTCCCTTTCTTCCTTTTTCCCCTTCTTTTTTCTTTCTTCCTTTTCCTAGTGTGGCTATGGAGTCCTTCTTTTTTATATCTTTCTTTTGTGGGGCTTGGTGCTAGAAGGGTAGATATGCATCATGAGGACACTAGATTTCCACACTTAATATTACTTTTACATCGTGGATGTTTACTACACTTACATTCTGCTACCTTCTATCTTGACACTATAATTGAAGCTTATCTATGGGTTTATTCTAAAAATTGAAAACCAGAATTTACAGCATTATAATTATGCAATATTATTCATAGCAGAGCCAAAGAGCAAGACTGGACCTGAAGAGAAGGGGTATAATCCTTAGACATGGAGGAGGATTTCAACAGAAAAGTGGATTCCATTTTATTTTTTATTTATTTATTTTTTTGAGATGGAGTTTCACTCTTGTTGCCCAGGCTGGAGGGCATGATCTCGGTTCACTGCAACCTCTGCCTCCCCGATTCAAGCGATTTTCCTGCATCAGCCTCCTCAGTAGCTGGGATTACAGGCACGTGCCACCATGCCCAGCTAATTTTTTTGTATTTTTAGTAGAGACAGGGTTTCATCATGTTGGCCAGACTGGTCTCGAACTCCTGACCTCAGGTGATCCACCCTCCTCGGCCTCCCAAAGTGCTGGGATTACAGGCATGAGCCACCACGCCTGGCGGAAAGTGGATTTCATTTTTTACAACATAGAAGACTTCCATGTGTTTCACCAATTTAAAACTCCAATGAGAGCAAAACACGAAGAAAGGCATGGTATCTCTATAAAGTATATTGAATTATATCAAAATTTGGGGCAGTCGAGAGAATGTCAAAAGAGAGAATCTGTTTGATCTTGACCGTTGATACATTCTTCCTCAAAGGTGACAGGTTTAATGATGTAGTACTAGATCAGAGACTGAGGAGATTAAAATGGAAGGAAACCACAGCCCCAAATCTTTTTCTTTTCTTTCTTTTTTTTTGAGATGGATTCTTGCTCTGTCACCCAGGCTGGAGTGCAGTGGTACCATCTCGGCTCACTGCAACCTCCATCTCCCAGGTTCAAGCAATTCTCCTGCCTCAGTCTCCCGAGTAGCTGGGATTAGAGGCGCGCACCTCTAATTTTTGTGTTTTTGGTGGAGACGGGGTTTCACCATGTTGTCCAGGCTGGTCTTGAACTCCTGACCTTAGGTGATCCACCTGCCTCGGCCTCCAAAAGTGCTGGGATTACAGGTGTGAGCCACCATGCCCAGCACCACAGCCCCAAATCTAAGCTGAAAATTACTACTACAACAGTAGAAGTCATTTGGTTCAAGTGTGCTCTGAGTCTGGCATAAACACACCACAGACAGGAGAGTGTCCAAGGGCACTGATTAATTGTGGGACTGCTCTCTCTCTTCTGTGCCCCAACTATCACTTTTTGCAGAGGAGCTCACAGCCTTACCCTTCCTTCCCTATAGGGCAGTGAATGTGAGCAACTGGGTTGAAACGGAGGGGCTCCACGTATCCTCTCATCTCCTGGAGGGGGAGTGCTACCACACACTGGAAATAAACTACCAGCATCTCCACCCGGCAATCCATTTCTTCTTCTCCAGGGTCACCAGTTGCAAGCTGCAGAAAATAGAAACAGCTGTAACGGAGAATCATATTAGTAAAGTTCAGCATGCAAACAAGGAGACATCCAACTTAAACTGAGTAACTATAACCTAGGAAAGTAGAGATAATAGAGTAAATTAAAAAAAAAATTTTGAAAGAAATACTAATATCCTCACAGCAATAAGAGAGGCTATTATATCCGTAAAACAAGAGCAGGTGATGTCTTAGGTCAGGTTGTCCAGGACAAATACTCTGAGACTGAGGTTTGCTTACTGGAGGGTGACTTTGGAGTACCCTTGAGATCCACACTCGAGAAAAACTGAGGTAAGCAGGACTGAGCAGAGGAAGAAGTTGAGATGCAATGTAGTCACAACAGAGGACCCAGCCAACTTCATGGGGAGCTCTGGAGCTGTATTCATGCATCAACCATCAGCTGTGTGATTGGATGATGGAGCACCTTGGTCCTGAGCCAGGGTATGAGTGGGTGTGCCCACAGCGCCCACTAGAGGTAATTATTTAAAAGTGCCAATGAGAAAATTAAGACATTAAATTATGATCATTAAAAAACTAAAAACCACTGAACTATATAAATAGAAAGAATAGACAAAGCTAAAGACTGACTTAATGAATTGGAAGACAAAGCCAGAGGATTGTCCCAGAGGGCAGTACTAAGACTCATAAGGAATAGAAACAATGAGAGAAAAGTTAAGTGACATGAATGAGAATATCAGAAGGCCCATGAGATAGAAAATTTATCAACAAAAAAACAGAATACTCTTATACAATCAAGGAAATAATAGAAGAATTAGGAAAGAGAGGTAAGTAAACAAAAGTTATAAAAACTTTTCAGAGGAGGGAGTTAATAAATACTGTCTGAAGTTGGTCAAACAAAATAGTACGAACAGTTAGAAGCATGGCGTGAATTACCAAAAAATTCAAAAAAGAAAAAACTCAGTGTGTTGACTTCTAGGGACTAACTAGGACTGTGAATGTATATATTCATTATATTATCTATAAATTAGTAAATATTTGCTTACTAATAATGTTTATTAATAATAGTAAATGGACATATATTTATTTAAAACATTTTGAAGACAAAGTAAAGAATATTGATGCTTTCACCTGACTGTCATGCAATCTGTTAATAACCGTTAGAGGTGTATAGTGGTTAGCATTCATGTTGGCTCCATTTATTGAGTGTTCAGTATGTGCTAGGCACTGTCTGAAAGAAGTATCATTATCCCAACATCCATGTTTTATAGGCTTAGAGAAAAATAAGTTAAGTGGCTACTAAGAAGAAGAGCTAGGATTTTCACATCTGTAGACTTCAAAGCATGGACATTTAAATACTCTGTAAATTTTGCTCTCATAAGACTATTGAGTCAATCCTCTTGTCAGTATTTATTGTAATATTGGATGGATTCCTTGAGTTACTGATAAATACTATTTCTTTGGCTATTGTTCATTGGACACTGGGTGGTAGACAATGGATATAGATCTAAGAAGTCTTGATAAATCTACCCAGAAAATCTCAAAACGGGAGAAGACATCTGGTTAACAGATGACTTAGAAGTTCATGGAGATATTTTTTGTTTGGAATGGCTGGAGCAGAGGGGTACTGGTGCAGACCATAAATTTTGCATTTTTGAGTGGATGTTCTTCACCAATGGACAGTAATATAGTGATTAAGAAATGGGAACACACTGGAGATGAACGCAAGGTAATGATGTCACTAAAAGTCAAACAAGAGGGGAGTCATCCCTTTTATATCTTGAGTCTGTCCTTGACCGGGGAATAAATGTTGTAGGTGATATTGTTTTGGATACTAGGCTACAAGAAAGCTAAGCAAGTTTAGTGTTTGGTTGAGCCAATGAAGGAAGACAAAAGCCAATTGCTAGTTTGAGAGCTTCCACAACCAGGGTGACCATCAGTTCTATGTGTCCTCTACAGCAAACATAACTAACACTTGAATTTCTCTAGTTCTCCTCAGTTTCTCCATTAATGCATGACTTAGGCTCCCATCTCTGACCTCAATGCAGCAATTCCCTATCTGTTGGTTATGAATTGAATGCTTGTTCTCCCCCAAAATTCTTATGTTGAAGCCCTCACCACCAATGTGATGGTATGTGGAGATGGGGCTTTGAGAAGTAATTAGGTTGAGATGAGGCCTTGAGTGTGGTGACCTCCTGCTGGGATTAGTGCCTTTATAAGAAGAGATACACGAGAGCTTTCTCTTGCTCTTTCTGCCATGCAAGGATATAGTAAGAAGGTAGCAGTCTGTGGGCCAGGAAGTGAGCCCTCATCAGAAGCCGACCATGTCAGCACTCTGATCTCAGACTTCCAGCCTTCAGGAGTGTGAGAAAATAAATTTCTGTTGTTTAAGCCACCCAGTCCATGGAATTTTGTTATGGCAGAATGAGCAGACTAAGACACTATTCTTCCCACATGCATTTTTGTCTCCCCATTAATTCATTCACTATTTAGTAGGATGACCTTTAAAACAACAACTGACCACAACAATCAGTTGCTTAAAACATTTCAGTGGAAAACAAACCAAATCAAAACTTATTAGGCCTTTCCATCATCCTTAATACATCCAAATTCTGTAATATGACTCTCAAGGGCTTCCAAATTTTGGCTTTTGCCCATTGCTTTTAGATTTAATTTTGGTACTTTCAGACTTGGGCCAAATAGACTTTTTAAGGTTCCTCCCACACTATGATTTCTCCAGGGGTGTCCAATTGTTTGGCTTCCCTCAGACACATTGGAAGAAGAAGAAGAATTGTCTTGGGCCACACATAAAATACACTAGCACTAATGATGAGCTTAAAAAAATCACAAAACTCATCATGTTTTAAGAAAGTTCACAGTTTTGTGTTGGACTGCATTCAAAGTCGTCCTGGGCTGCATGCGGCCTGTGGGCCATGGGTGGGACAAGCTTGCTGTGAACCTTCATACAAAGTTAACTGTTTTTGCTTAGAATCCTTCCTCATTACCAATCCACTTCCTTTTGTCTTTTTGTCCTGGATAACACCTCCTCACTCACCCTTCAGGTTTCAAATCAACAGAACTTTCCCAGGAGGCTTTTCCTGACTTACAGATGATGTTAGCATCCCTGTCTCCATACAGTCCTGCAACATTCTGTCCTTCTCCTAATATTATACTCCTCACTTGTTTTTAATGGCCATTTAAAATCTGTCTTCTGAGCTAGAATGGAAGTGCCAAAGGGGGGCAAGCTATGTTTCTCTCGTTCATGATTGTACTCTCCCTTTCTCCCTTTTAAACTCACACTTAAGGCATTCACTGCACGTTGAATTAATGAATGATCAAGTAAAGGAATGCCCTCTCACAGCAACCCTCCGTGTCATTCTGCTTGTTCCAGGGCTGACCCTGGTGGCTGTAAATTGCAGGTGTCTGCCTGCTGCCCAGATCTCATTATCCCTGGTGTAGCAGCTTCCTGGAGCTGAGGCAACTCTCTATGCCCCCAGAGCTGTTTGAAGACTGGAGGCAAACCAGCATGAGCCTGATTCTAACACAAGAAAAGGGAATAGATTTGTCAAACTGTAGATCAAGGAATTTGGTGCTGATTTGGAGCAGAAATTTGAAGCAAATTACTGAATGTATTATTAAATGCACAGGATCCATTTAGAATCCAATAAGTTTAAAAAATAAATTAGAAATTAATATTTATGAGCACTTAGGAAGAAGTTGATCAATGTGAGTCATCATTGATTAAAAATACAACAGGCCATTATTTCAGTTTGGGGTTTCATGGTGACACTTTGCATGGTGACATTTTGATAGGGTCTCAATCCTCCTAGTTTGGAATTTTGTACACACAAGGAAAGATAAAGATATAGGAAACACAAGATAAAAGTATTTAAATCTGAGAAACTGCCCCAAATACCTCTCTGTCCATTAACAATGCAAAGCTTTCTTATAAAACACGGTGGGGAATGAAGCTTAGACTTGAGGCTTAAGTGATTTTGATTTTCCAGCCATCTGTCCCTACCCTGCTCTCTTTTCCTCTACTTATCCTGAAACTAAGATGGATGGTTCTACAGAGGAGATCCTGAATCCGTCTCCCTAATCACTTGAGACGTGGATGAGGCTGGCCTGTCTGCACAAAGGTATAGGCTCTGCCCAGGTGGGTTTACCAGAAGTGAAAGTGAGGGGATGCACTTGGATTCTGTTCCTTGCTATAAAATGGCCCTCCTCTCTGCTAAAGCATGACCTAATGATTGAATGGTCCAAGCTGTGACCAGGAACTGAGACGGGAAAGTGGTAACAGCTCTTTCTCACCATTATGGGTGGAGACTGACAAAGAAGGAATGGATGTTGTTCTTTTATTTTTTGAGTCTGTTAATATGAATTGTCCATTGAAGAACTGTTGTAGATAATAATAGCTAACATTCAGTGAGTGTTTCTATGTGTCAGGTCCTGTTCTAAGAATTTTTCATGAATTAACTCATTTAATCTTCACTTAACCCTATCTGGTAGGCACAGTTTCAATCTTATGAGTTAAGAGTAATGCAGCCAGTAAATGGTAGTGGTGGGATTTATACACAACAACCAGGTCCAAAGATGGAGCCCACATACATGACAACACCACATATTCCACTCTATTGTATCCACTGCTGACCACCAGCAGAGCCCAGGGAGGAGGCGGGTTCCTCTAATACACTTGACAACACTTCTAAGATGTCTTTATGAATAGAATAGAAAGTTGAAGTTTGGCAATTGCACTGTTAAGCATGTTATTAATAACCAGTGAACCAAAGAATGCTATCCTCCCAGCTTAGCGGAGGGAGCTCCTTAGTGGGATGTCATGTGGCATCTTAATATTTTTATGTAATCTGTGGATATGGAGAGACACTGGATGCCTGAATCCAATCCTAAGGGACTTAGAGAAAGTGGATCAGGAACTTTGGTTCCAAAGATCAACTCCATGTTCATGTGCATGGCCTAAGCATAACACTGTAAAGAATTTCCAGTCTTCTCCTTGTACTCCTATCAACATTGAGATGTATTTGAGAAAAAACAAAGAAGAGAGAGAGAGAGAGAAAAGATCTCAGGCGGTACTGTGTTTGCTAATGGTTAATTAGGTAATTAATCTATAAGATGAGAGAGACTTAAAGCCATATCACATGAAGAAGAGTCACAGTAATTGAAGATGATTAATCCTCAAAAGAGAGTGTTTAGGTAAAATTTGAGGGCTATCTTCAAAGATCTGAAAGACTACTTCATGGAGGAAAGATGTGAAGACCCAGGACCAAGATTACAGGGGAGTGGATTTGCGTAATTGCTGTGCAAGGAGGGAACAATTATGACAGCGAATGTTTACTGAGTGCTCACCATGCATGCACTAAAGTTAAGGTCTTTATATGCCTTAGCTACAAGGTTGTAGATCAAATTCATACTCATCACTACAAGCATCTCAAGAGCACTGTTAGTAAAGGCTCCATTTATTGACTACTTATTAAATTACCTCATTTAATAGTTGTGCTATTGACTTTTGTTATTATATCATTACTGTTTTTTAGATGAGGAAATACAGAAGTTAAGTTGCTTTCCTGCAGTCACCCTAGTTACTGGCAGGAGGGAAGAGGGTTGCAGGCGAAACACCTGTCCTCCCCCAGTTCAGAAATACCTACATTGGCTCTACCGGAAAAGTCAAAGGCAGTTAGGCATTTTCTTCTAATTGGCAAAGGAAATAAGCTGGGGGCTGGGAGGCATCAGAATCAAGGTGGAAAACTAAGCTCCCTTTTAAGATCCTCCCCCTCAAGAGCCATCTGGATCCAGGCACTCTTGATACTAATACTGCCTCCCAGAGTCATGCGTGTAATAAGGAGTTAGATCAGAGCTGTTCATTAAAAATATAAGGTGAGCCACTAATGAGAGCCTATGTATAGCCTTACATTTTCTAGTAGCCACATCAGAAAATGTAAAAAGAAACTGGTTAAATTAATTTTATGTATGCTTATATGTTAACCCAATACATGATGAACCCAATGGACTTATTACATCAAACTATTCTCATGTACTGCAATAATGTAATCAACATAAAAATACTTAACAAGTTAGTTTACGTTCATTTTAAAAATACTAAATTGTATGTCTGTTTTACAGTTACAGAACATCTCAGGGCTAGCCACATTTCAAGTGCTCAACAGCTGCCTGTGGCTCTTGAGGGGGAGGATCTTAAAAGGGAGCTTAGTTTTCCACCTTGATTCTGATGCCTCCCAGCCCCCAACTTATTTCCTTTGCCAATTAGAAGAAAATGCCTAACTGCCTTTGACTTTTCCGGTAGAGCCAATGTAGGTATTTCTGAATTGGGGGAGGACAGGTGTTTCGCCTGCAACCCTCTTCCCTCCTGCCAGCTAGGCTGGGAGTTAACGTTTTTGATTTCTGCTTTGAAAATGATTTAAGTAGGTTGCATGAATTAAGTAATTTATTCTAAATACCAAATTAGGGGTAGAACGTCTTGCCTTATGCAAAGTTATGCAAAATTAGGAAGTCCCTGGCTTAATTGGTTAGAAATACGTCTTGTAGCTTCAATTGCAGGGTTAGTAAATACATAGATGTCGACGGAGAGGGAGGAAATGTTTTGTTATTTTTGCCACTCTGTCCAAGGGTAGAGGCACAGCGTCAAAATGAACACGTCTTAAAGTAGCGTTCAAACAGCCCACCGAAGTTTCCCCTTAATATCCGGAACCGGTTGCCAAAAATGAAAAAAAGATGTGAAAAGATTCTACTCGCTTTTGGCCTCCCGGAGGTGGCGCTATGAGGGTGACGGAGTTAATTAGTGCTTCCAAACGCCGTGTGTGAGCTCATCGAAGTCATGCTCTGCACACATATTATTTATAGCAGATCTGAGGCATGCATGGTGTTTGACATTTCTGTCTTTATAAGTAGGGGACTTCAAAAGTCGTGGGCATTTCCCTAGGCAAAGTGCAGTGGGCAGGGACCAGGGTGCGGGCGCAAGGCGAACGCGCAGACCACGAGTGTCCTGGCGCAGGTGCCAGGGGCGGCGGCTGCAACTCCGCAGCGTCCGCTCGGGAGGAGAGTTCGCGGCTGATCTCCGGATGCCTTGCAGATGCAAAATGTGTCTCTGGCCAGCAGGAGGAAGGAAGAGGAAGTGAGAGCAGCGGCAGCCGGCGGTGCAGCAGCCGGCCGACCCAGAGTGTAAGTGCGTGTGCTGGGGCGAGCGGGAGCGGGCGAGAATGGGCACAAGATAGAGGTAGAGCCACCCACGCCGCCGCGGCCCCACGCTGGGCGACAGAGCCTCCAGTTCCCCTTCAATGGTGGCGGGTCGCCGCAGCTCTGATCGCCGGGAACCCTTGCCGCTGCTGTCCTGCGACCCCTAGCAGGTTCGTAAAGTTTCCTGGGCTGGCGCAGCGCCCCGACTTCCTGACCTCGGCGCGGCAGGGGAGGGGGCCGGGACTGGGGCCGGGAGGAGGCGTCCTGCTCCGGGGGACTCCGGGCGCCGCGGAGACACTTTTGTTTCCTCCCTGGGGGCGCCGCGGCTCGGGCAGGGGTGGCCGCCGCGCTCGGCAGGGTGAAGGCTGCGGGCGCGTCGGGGCGCTCTGCAATTGGGGAAGTCTGAGCTCGGGGGATGGTGGGAGTGGGAGTGGGAGCGGAGGGAGGGGGCGCTGGAGGTGCGGCGCCGGGTGATGAAGCGCAGGGCCCGGGGCCCGGGAGCCCGCCGAGACGTTTCGACCAGGGTCTGCGGGAGGGGGGCGCCGGAGGGTTGCGACGCTGGCGCGGGTTTGTTGGGGAAGGGGGATGTGGGGCTGGGACCTTGGAGTCAAGATTCCTATAGAGCCAGAGAAGCGGCTGGCGGATCGGACTCTGCGTCTTCTCCTGCACTCAGGGATGGGAGGGAATCCCCCGGCGAGTGCGCTCGTGGGAGGAGGCGGTGATGGGCGAGAGGGATGGGGGCCAGGAGGGCCGGAGAGGGCGGTCTGGGCAGCCGGGAGCCCCGGAGCCTCTGGTTGTAAATACTCTCCTCCCAGGGACACACCGGAGTCTCCGCTGAGACCGGGAGAGGCGGCGGGGGGCTTTGTGGAGCTTCGCGGAAATCTCGGCTTCGGAGGGGGGATGCACCGGGCGCGCCTTCAGAGAAGGGGCGGCGGTATGGGGGCCCGGGAATCGGAGCGGAGAGTGGCGACCGCGATCGCCGGAGTCTCTTTGAGGAAGAGGAAATACAGAACTCAGCTGTCCCGGGGGTGCGCGCGTGTGTTTGGGATTGGGAAGTCGGTGCTGTGCCGCGCGCGCGCGCGAGGTGGCGTGTGTGTGTGTGTGTGTGTGTGTGTGTGTGTGTGTGTGCGCGCGCGCGCGCGTGTGTGTGCGCGCGCGTATGTATGTGTGTGTGGTGTGTCGTCGGTGTGTGTAAGTGTGTGTGTGGGGTGGGTATTGGTGTGGGGGGGTGTTGTCGGTGTGTGTGTGTGAGTGTTACCGCACAGCCAGGAACTACCCGCCCAGTGACCCTCTCCAGCCTAGGGGGCGATTTGAAGTTGGAGGCGGGACGGGACCTGCCTTGACCTAAAGGACCAGGCTCAGGCTTGGTCCCAGGTAGTGACCCAGCTCTCAGAGCCCCTGGACAGCCCCGAGACCCAGTGAACGTATTTGGGATGCCCCTCGCGCTGGATCATGGGCTTCCCAACAGCGCTGGCCCTGAATGATTCGGGCCTAATTCGTTATGATTAAGATTTCAGATAACCTAAGGCAGGGGTTGGGGCCTCCAGAAGCGGAGGATCCCTGTTGGGCGCGGCCGGTGACTTGGGGATGAGGCTCTGGGAGAATATGTGAGTGTTTCTTTTTTGCTTCTATAAAGGTAATTAATGACCTGTATTTACATACCAAAACCCTGAGAGCAACTTTGGGACATAGAGGGATATAATCCTTCTCAGAATCACTTTGAGATTGCAAAGACTGGCAGCAGCTGTTATTGGGGTCTCCTCTGGCCCCATATTATCTCTGGGTTCTCAGGTTCTCCTCTGGGTTCTCATATTATCTCACCTCCATGCCTACTTTCCAAGGTTGTTTCAAGGATTATTGTCCCCCAATTTATAGATCTGGGGGAAAATAATGGTAAGTTAGGAGGCGAGATCCCCTGCAGACACATCGCATACATTTAATTTTTCTTATAGCTGACATTTTGAAGCTTTACTCTTTACTGTTGTATATTTCCTATCTCTGGAAGGCTGTGGTTAAATGTGGGCGCTGCCTTTTTTCTACTCTGTTTTGTTTGTTTGTTTGTTTTTATTAGGTTGGTAAATTGTGAGGAAATGACCTGGACTGCTGGGACTCTTGGGGAGGGGTTGTGTCAGGAGGGTACTGAACTAGAGAACAAGAAGCATGGTAGGTATCAGGGAGGGGCAGGCTGGGAGGCAGACCCGGATGGGAGGCAGACCTGGCTGGGAGGCAGACCCGGATGGGAGTCTGGGGAAACTCAGGGCCTGGAGCAGTCATTGGGCAAGAAGATGGGCAGTTCTAGTGATGGCCATGCTTACTGTCCTTGGTAACTGCAGGCACCCTCACCGTCTTACGTTCTTCTTTTTCACTGAGTTCTCTCCCTAGGGCCTTTGCGCATGAAATTACAGGAGGAGATTTTCTCCCACATGTCCAGATGACTGACTTCCCCGCTTCCTTCAGGTGTCTGCCCAGCTGTCAGCTTATAGCGGGCCTTCCCTGGCTACCCCATATAAAATAGCAGCCAGACACTCCCTGGGCCTCTTATGTTACTCAGTTTTTTGTCTTAGTACCTTTTACTCCCTGGCATTATACAGTCATTTGTGTATTTGAGTATTGTCTCTCTCCCTGTTAGAGCAGAAGTTCAATGAGGGTAGTGATTACCTTGTCTTGTTTACAGCTCCAGAACTTAGATGGATTCTTAGCATGACTTCAGTGCTCAATAAGTGTTTGTAGACTGACTAAAGGAGAGGTAGCTATATTGGGAGAGATCCACCAGGGAAATATACCAGGAAAATGTTGCAGCATTAGTGCAAGTGAGAAGCCCAGGTAATGGGCTTTTGTTTTTTCCCCGTCCTTTCCCCATGCCAAGCCACTCTTCTTTTCGACCCTGTTCTGCCTCGAGTAGACTCCTCCCTTTTTCAGCCTGAAGAAAGGAACAGAGGGATGATTCCTTGAGAGATTAGACAACCAGTGCACTTAATAACACATAACCAGCTGGGCGTGGTGGCTCACACCTGTAATCCCAGCACTTTGGGAGGCTGAGGTGGGTGGATTGAGATTGAGACCATCCTGGCTAACATGGTAAAACCCCATCTCTACTAAGCAAAATACAAAAAATTAGCCGGGGCTGGTGGTGAGTGCCTGTAGTCCCAGCTACTCAGAAGGCTGAGGCAGGAGAATGGTGTGAACCCTGGAGGCAGAGCTTGTAGTGAGCCCAGATCTTGCCGCTGCACTCCAACCTGGGCGACAGAGTGAGACTCTATCTCAAAAAAAAAAAAAAAAAAAAAAAAACCACAAAAACAAAAACAAACAAACAAAACAAAAAAACCCCACATAACCATTCCAGATCTGGTGTTTCATCACTCTCCTTGGAGAAGGTCTTTTAAAGAAGTCTGTGTTAGGGCCGGACGTGGTGGCTCAAGCCTGTAATCCCAGCACTTTGGGAGGCCGAGGCGGGCGAATCATGAGGTCAGGAGATTGAGACCATCCTGGCTAACATGGTGAAACCCCGTCTCTACTAAAAATACAAAAAACTACCTGGGCGAGGTGGCAGGTGCCTGTAGTCCCAGCTACTCAGGAGGCTGAGGCAGGAGAATGGTATAAACCCAGGAGGTGGAGCTTGCAGTGAGCCGAGATCGTGCCACTGCACTCCAGCCTGGGTGACAGAGCAAGACTCCGTCTCAAAAAAAAAAAAAAAGTCTGTGTTGCTTTAGCCTAGGAGGAAGGGCATTATTGTAAGGGGATTGAAGTCAGAGGCATCTGCTGTATCCCATTCTGCTCTCCTAGGATATGGAGGTGAAGACAGGAGGCTGTAAGGGAGACTGTGTGGCAGATGCAGGGGAGATGAGAAATGCCTAGGAGAAGAAAAATGAAAGTGAGGAAACATGAAGGTCTTCTGCAGGTGCAGCTAAGTCTTGAACATTGACTAAATTACTGTATTGAAAAGAAGGTAATACTTGAGTGTTTCAAAGTAATTTACCCCCTTTGGGTGTCTGGTGTGAGTGGGTGGGGAGGGTGGGGAAAGGGCTTTGAAGTCTTTGCCAGAGGATGTGGCTGGGGGTGAGGCAAGGAGCTCACTTTGCTTACTTCATCATCTTGCCTAATGCTCAAGGGTTAAAGGTGATCGTTCCTATGAAGGTAACATATGCCTTCTAGATCTAAGACAGTGGATACCATTAAGGTTCGTAGCTCAAGCTTGTAAATACTTTTTGGTGCCTGAAACCATCCAAGTAGATAATTTGGTTTATAAGACATTCTGTTGAATTTGGAAAATGTGGTGGATTAATAAACCTTCTCTGCATCGCAAAGCCTGGAGTGTTTGCTGCTAATTGTGCAACTCTAGTTCTGGTTCCTTCTAATCAACCAGAGAAGTATTTTTTAAGCTTAGGGTTGTAACCCATGAGTGGACCATGGTATCACTTTAGTAGGCCAAGACCAGCAGTTTACAACATGAAAGAGAAAAGTGTGGAAAACAGAATTTCATAAAACAGACACCCAGTCTTCATGTCAAAGTATTTCTCAATGTGGCTAATGATTTTTAAAGTCTGTTTCAATAATTCTGGGGAAAACTACATCTGTAACTAACTTGCCAGGGATTCTGATGAAGATGTTCTAGAGGGCTATCCTTTTAAGAAATACTTAGCGATCTCCTTTTAACAAAATACTGTTGGTTTAATCCCCCTGCAAGAGATGCTATTTCCAAATGTTGAACCAGATGCAATTCTGTCAGCTGTTGACTTAACTTTTAAAAATGCTACTATTTGTAGAACTTACCAGTGTGCTAGGCCCTGATGCTGCCATCTTGGAGGAACTAGAAACTCAAGTGACATGCTTTTCACTTTAGTGATGCAGAGAGGCAGTAGCTCCCTTTGCAAAAACTCTTTAACCTTACTTAGAATAAAATCGACAGGATATCCCCTTTACTCACCAAGTTTTAGTTTAGAACTTTTGAGGTCTTTGGAAATTTACTCTGCTCAACTTCTCCTTTCATATTTTACATCTAGTGTTCCCCATATGAATGATTCTAATTACGAAGACAGCTGTAATCTCTTCTGGTCACACTGCTGGGATGCATGATTAGATGAAGCATTTTAGCTGACCTGGGCTTGGATTGGCTGTCGAAGGAAGAAAGTCAAAGGCTGACCACTCAGCCTGTGCAACATAGCGAGACCACATCTCTCAGAAAGTTAAAAAATTAGCTGGGTACAATGGCATGCACCTGTAGTCCCAGCTACTTGATAGGCTGAGGCAAGAGAGTGGCTTGAGTCCAGGAGTCTGAGGCTGCAGTGAGCTGTGATCGCACCACAGTGCTCCAGGTTGGTTGACAAAGAGTTAAGAGATGGGTAACCCCATCTCTTAAAAAAAAAAAAAAAAAAAAAGTCTGAGAACTTCTGCACTGCCCACAATGAAAGGATCATGAAGGACAGTCATTCCACAGGGTGTGGCTCCCAGGACCATGTGTGTGGCCACGAAAGCCTTCTAGTATGCCAGCACAGCGTTTTTAGGTTTGGCAAAGCCAGCCTGCATGTACAATGCACACACTGGTTGCAATGCTCAGTTCCCTGGATACTTTGGGTTGTCTGAGTGTTAACAATTGGAACTTATCTCTATTAGCCAGAACTAAAGCCTGCAAAGCCGTATCAGGATTCCTGATTACATTAACTACTTGTGTGTTAGTGCTATGTTTTCTAACCTGTTGCAATATAAGTGCAGGTATGGTATGAGCAGAATTTGGTCACTGGCCTGAGGTGGGATGAACAGTTAAGTATCAGATAGGACTATGTGTGGGAGAAGAAATGCTAGCTCATCAAACAGAATTAACTACAGTAACAAACTGGCATAGTGCTGAGTCGAGAAATTAGTCACATGTATAAATAGAAGGAGATGATTCTCAGTGTTCCGGGCCCCCACAAACACTGATTTCCAGAATCTGAACAGAATTATTATTGGAACTTCAATTTTAGGAATTGAGGCTACAGTTTTGACTGCTTTAGTTCTAACAGTTAAGGTGGGAAACAAAACTTTCATCAGTAGAAAACACTGGAAAGGCACAACTTGCTAGACTATAGGACTGCGATGTGTTCAGTGGGTTGTACTCTGCATAAGGAATGGTGGTTTGAGGGAATGATAATCAGGTAAGGCCTATAAGGCATTCCCTGGATGGAGTTGGAGTCACAGGATCAATGCAACACGTTTCTCTGTGCCCTGACACACCCTTCCTCTGGGGTTGCTGTTTTGGAAATGATGGGGAACAATCAGAATAGTATTGTTATCCCATTTTACAGATGTGGCTTGGAAGAATGAAATGTCACAAGGATACTTAAAGAGTGCATCTGAGCTTTAAACCCATTTTTTCTGACTCATTTTACTTTGTTGCTTCTTTCTGCTGCACCATGATGTCTGTGCTGGTTAGTCCCTTCTTTTGTTGGTTCCCTGGACTTGCCAGCCTCTGAGGCCAGGATCCCATGTGGAGCTATCCTTCAGTGGCGTCCCGAGAGGCTCTTCACTCCTGTGTATCCTGCACACGGATGTGCCCTGGGTTGCCGTGGTATCCAGGGATGTCTCTGCTGCCACTGAGTCCTAGTTCTTGAGTCAATCCCTCTCTTTGGGTATCTCATTCTAAAGTTGACCTTAATTCTGAGAGTCAATGGATTCTTCTCTCAGGGACAGTATGCCCATCAACCGACTTCATGATATTGAAGCGTATGAGCCAGAATGCAATTTATTAATAAAAAATGAGAACAGTATTTGCCAAGAAGAATGGGCATCTGTTCTTCAGCCAATATTTTTCCTCTCTGGATGAGTCATGGTAAAGGCAAAAGCATGGAACCACCTGGGAAGGAACCAATTGGAAGGGAGATATACTTGACAGTGTTTTCCAGCTTATTGTAACTTTTGCTCATTCTCTTGCTGATGGATTCATACCAACTAAGGAAACCAGAGACAGGAGTCCTTTGACTGGGATGGTTTCTCCTTTGGACGAGACTGAGGCTAAATGTACAGTTCTTTTTCTACTTGTAGGTTGTTGGCCATTTTACTAACCCATTATTTCAGGCAGTGTCAGTCTCAGTGCTGTTGACATTTCGGGCTGGATGATCCTTTGTTGTAAGGGCTGTCCTGTGTACTGTCGAATGTTTACTGTCTTCCCTGGTCGCTGTTCACTAATGCTAGTAGCATTACTCGTTTGTGACAACCCCAGATGTCTCCAGGTATTGCAGATTGTCCTATCAACTCTCCTGTCCCCAAGCTGAGAACCGCTGCTTTGTCTTCCTGAGTTAGCAAGGCCAGTTGTGTGTTATCAGATAGTCCAGACTTTCAACAGCAGTTATAAGTGCCCTGGTTTTCTACTTACTGGTTATTCCTTAGAGTCTAAGGTGGTGTATTAACAAATGAGAGGGAGGGCTCACTCTTTATGTTCATTTCTTTCCTCCAGCTCTCCAAGTTTCCTTTCTAGCTCTCTTCCCTCCTATATTGCAATTGTTCCTCTAATCCAAATGTTTTTCAAGTTTCATTCGCATGTATGGTTCTTCCTAGTACCTGTGACTGAAAAACACTGTAACTGGTGAGTTTTTGTCTCAGTTTCTTAACAAGGGTTTGAATTCTGACCACTAGTTACTGCCTTGACTTTACATAATGGCAATAAGAAAATGAAATGAGGAAGGTGGGTAGCAAAGCTCAGCTTGGCTTGTTCAGAGGCCTTTGTCACAAGACAAAGGAAATGTCTGTGTGGGAATGAGTTAAGTGAGTTCAATGCCTCCTCCTTTGCTTGTCAAATCCACCTTGACTAGTTGGATAGTAACAGATATTGATATTCCATTAGTGTGACCCGGACATTGTAGCAGGTCAGGGAGAAGCCTTCAAGGTACTGCTTTATGCGAAGGCCTTTCCCACTTTGTCCATTAGATTTCTGTCCTAATCTTGCCACGTTAATTTTCTTATGTAATTATCTGTCAGCCTTTTATTTACCTTCTCTGCTTGGCTGCTATCGTAGTCCAGAATACCATCGAGTGGCTTAAGTGCCATAGAAATATTGCTGGGTTATAGACTAGCTATGATTCCCCAAGGCAGCTGCCTTCTTACAAGTCACCAGCCCTATACCAACCCTCCACCCTTCCTTCCGCCCTTTGTGCCTTTTTTTTTTTTTTCCAGTTCAGAATTGCACTTAGAGAGCACCAGAGTTTTGTGCTGTGGGGTTCGGTGGCAGAGCTAGATGAGCTGTATTTTCCAGGCTGCTACGCACAATTACCCTTAATTTTGAAGAGTAATCCATTTCAAAATAATTTTTTTTTCTGTTTTTGGCCTCTTTAGCCCAGATGCATAACCACAGCTGACTTTACCCTTGGCCCTCAGAAAGCATGTGGCTTGGGAGGTAGAGCTAGTGGAGGAGTTTGGTCAGATTGCTCATTTTTGGTCAAGTGAGGAGTGAATTCCAATAATGCTCAGTCAGGCTGGTTTTTACTTGACTCCTGTCCACCCCCCAACTCACCCCACCCCACAGATTCCTAGATTTTTTTTTTTTTTTTTGAGATGGTGTCTCACTCTGTCGCCTAGGCTGGAGTGCAGTGGCGCGATCTTGGCTTTCTGCAACCTCTGCCTCCTGAGTTCAAGCGATTCTCCTGCCTCAGCCTCCTGAGTAGCTGAGATTACAGGTTCCCGCCACCATGCCTGGCTAATTTTTGTATTTTTAGTAGAGACAGGGTTTCACCATGTTCGTCAGGCTGGTCTCGAACTCCTGACCTCGTGATCTGCCTGCCTCTCCCTCCCAAAGTGCTGGGATTATAGGCGTGAGCTGCTGCGCCCAGCCTCTTTTTTTTTTTTTTTTTTGAGATAGAGTCTCCCTCTGTTGTCCAGGTTGCAGTGCAGTGGCATGATCTTGGCTCACTGTAACCTCCACCTCCTGGGTTCAAGTGATTCTCCTGCCTCAGCCTCCTGAGTAGCTAGGACTACAGGTGCCCGCCACCACGCCCGGCTAATTTTTGTATTTTTAGTAGAGACGGCATTTCACTATATTGGCCCAGCTGGTCTCAAACTCCTGACCTTGTGATTGGCCCACCTTGGCCTCCCAAAGTGTTGTGATTATAGACGTGAGCCACTGTGCCTGCCCCCTAGATTTCTTTATAGTGGACCTGTGCCTCATTTATTCCAATTGTGGACCACTCTGGGAAGTGACCACTAATCAAAAATTTTGATATATTAAATAATAAATTTCCTGTACATATGTGTGTGTGAGAGAGAAAGACACACACACACACACACACACACACACACACACACCCATGCAGCTCTCCTAATAATGAAAGGCCTTTAGAAGCAAAGAAACAATTATATCAGCTGCTAAATCCTGTTTTCTCCAGTGCTGTCACTTTTATAGTAAGTCAGCACAAATCACATGAAATTAAACATTTTGTCAAGGAATGAATATGTTTCCATCATCTCTAGGCTTACTGCACTGCCAGGAAGCGACTTCGACTCATTAGAACTACTTTCTCAATTACTGTCCATTCTCCAGCTGAAGGTTTTTGAGAAACATTTGCTTGGGTTTATATGAGAGAAGCACAGTAAAGCTTTATTTTTTAATTGTAATATATTTTAAAAACAGATGTTGGGTTTATCCTTGAAACGTATATAAATATTTTCAAGCCAAACTATTGCTGGGCTTATAGCCCTGATCATAATGCTTCATTCAGTCATTCAGTCAGTCTACAGCCATTTTGCTTGCAATGTGTATGCTGTAGCCTGGGCACTCCATATGTGGAGAAGGGGTAGGGAGGGCTGTAACAGGCAGATCTGTTAAGAGACGGTCATAACAGTATGCTAAAGGTATGTTTACCGTGATTGCAGATCACAGAGGTAGGTGTTTACAAATGAAGTGACTTTTGAGAAAGATCTGGAAAGCTGAGTATTAAAAGAAAGAATATGATACGTCCAGGGAATATAGCAATCAGGGTGGTGGAGGACAGTCTGGAAGGGGCTTTACATCAGCAATCCCAGGAGCTGGGCATTTGGATTGAGCAGAAATGAAAGCCAAAGGGTTTTAGGCAAGGAAAAGATGCAGTGGGATTCCAGTGAGAGCAACCTGGAGGATAGATTAGATGATACAGCTGGAGGGAGGGGCAGAGGAAAGATGGGAGCTCCTGCTAAGCCTGCCTAAGTAAATACATGTTCTTGGTCAGATGAATAAATAAACAAAGCAGTGTGCTTGCTGTGCCAATGAAACTTGGAGACAGGTTGCCCAGCCCCCACCTTCCAGCCTGAGCCCCTCAGCGGGTGCCAGCCAGAGTCTGAGCAGAGGGAAAGGAGGGCAGGCCTGCACACACCGTGTTTGCCTGTAGATATTGATGATAAAATTAAATGATTTGCTAACTGATTGGATTTGGGAAAAAGGAAAAGCAGTCTTTGTGGTTTAAAGTGACTTAAGCACATACTTGTTAATGGAGGGTTCAGATCTCCTGTTGAGTACACAGCTGGGTGACTTCAGGTAAGTTAGTGACCTTCCTTGGCCTCGTTTTCACATCTTTCAAATATAGGTAATGTAAGTCCCTGCCTCTTCAAGTAGCTGAGATGATTAAATGCAATCATGATTGTAAAGTAGCGTACCCTAAAAGCATTGGGTTGGGTTTGCTATTATTATTGAGGTTATTATCACTGATTCAGTAGTTTCTATTCAGGTTCTTTATTAAACTATCTTGCTAAAATCATATAAAAACATGCATTTTGTATTTAATTTTCTTCAAGTGACCTAGGTAACTCCTCCTAAAGTCTTGACTAGAATTAGTTTGCTTAATATGTCTTTTCTTCAAGAAAACAAGAAGAAAGTTGGGGTTGGCAGGGAAAGAAGAGATGTTGGTCAAAGCCAGATAGAAAGTTTCAGTTGGATGTTGGTCAAAGCCAGATAGAAAGTTTCAGTTAGCCAGGAGGAATAAGTTCTGGTGATTTTATTACACAACATGGTGGCAATAGTTAATAATTACATATTGTATATTTCAAAACAGCTAAAAGAGGGGATTTTAAATGTTCCCACCACAAAGGGATGCTAAATATTTGAAGTGATAGATATGTTAATTCGCCTGATTTGATCATTCCTTAGGTATGCATGTATCAATACATCCAATCGTACCTCATAAATATGAATGATTGCTATTTGTTAAATAAAAATGAAACTTAAACCAGTACAGGAGAAGTACCAACTGTTAAAATACAGACTGGGATGAGTTATGATTGACTGTGAATTAAAATAACTGATGTAATGACTCAAGTTAGCAATTTAGTGTCCTCAAGTGAAAGCTCTTCTAAATAGATATATGTCCAGTTCAATTTGAACTAACCTGAGATTTTACTGTTTTATTGTATTATTAATTTTTTTTACTTTGGGGGGAGAGAATGGAGATGGCTCCACTGGAGCTCTTTCCCTTTCCTTGATTCCAGCTTTTGGGGCTGTTTGCATTTGTCCAAGTGTGCATAGGGGCCCTGGGAGAAACCCCATGTCACTGGAGTAACAGTGAAGGAGCAATTGGCAGGACTTTCATTCAGTTGAACTGGGTTTCATATGATTATGTTACATGTAAAAGAGGGTCAGTGGGTCCAATAATGTTTTGGAAATGTCCTTTTTTGAATCATTAGGAACCTTCCACCAAGTAGGGGACTGCTGAAATGTTCATTGGCAGATGGGTGGTTGTAAAGTATTACATTTTCTTCTTTAATCTGAGCCAGATGATCAAGCTGCCAACCAGATTAGAAATTATCCTGGGGTTAAAGTAGAAAAATAAAAGAAGAATGTCTATAGTCCCAAGTGTATAGACCCAGTGTGTCCCCATTGTCCCAGCACATTCAATTACACCAGCTTTCACTTTCAGCGTGCCCTGGATTGGACAATTCATTTTATGGCCACCTAAGTAGAAGCCACCTGCTTCCATTTCCAATCATTGTCTCTGGCTATGGCCGGTTTGTTTGGGTGCTTTTTCCACTTATTGCTTCTTCAGGAAGGCAGCAACTAGCTTACAGGCACACCAGCTCATTAAGCAGTAGCTCACGTACCCATTAAACAGTCACTTAGTAACAGCTTTTAAGGAGTGGGTTGAAAAGAGAGAAACCTTAATCTAGACACTAAAATGCCCTGGATAGAAGTAGGGGTGTCAGACAGCCATGTGCTAAACAGAAACTGCTTCTTCAAATTAGTGCTTTGAAAATGATGTCTTTTGGTCTCCACCTTGACTTCCATTACTATAGTCATGAAAATCACTTGTCGAATGATTGTATGCAAATCTTTATTGGACCTGACAAATACACAGTCTTCAGTGTGAAAAAATTCTGGTCACTTTCTTTTACCTAGGAGAGTGGTAAACATGGGTTATGCAGCAGCTAGAGTGTCCACTGTATAGCAACGCCTCTTTTCCATATATCAGGATTGGTGTGTACCTTGAAATAGAATCCAGTGGTAAATATATGTTTAAAGACCCATAAGAAGACTTTGGTAATGAAATACGATCTACAGTAACTCCCTGGAGAGTTATGTTCATACCAAAATATCTAGCAGCTTAAAAGTGATTTCAAACATGTACCCATTTTACAGATGAGGGAATTCAGGTGTCTGGGAAGCTGGCTGCCCAACTTCACATAGACTCAAAACCATACCCTCTTTTCTGCAGCATACCATGTGGTACATACCCCTGCTGCCAAGTTTTCGTCACTTTTGCCTCAGTTGAACCGGTTACACTGGATCATTATGTTGAGTTGAGCTACTTGGTGAAGGATGGTGAACAATTTGCTGCCTCAGGAGCACGTAAAAGAGCGTGATCGGGGCAGAAAACCATTACCCCAGCTGTAGCTGACTGCCTGAGGATGGTAGAGAGAAGAGCACGTAATAGAGATTCCTTTATATACCCAGTGAGACAACCTTCCACAGTCACAAGCATTGTCATCTAATTATTGTCAACTGGTATAGGGCCATGTTGAATCTTTTCAAATGTGTTGCTAACAATTCTAGCATGTGCAAGTGTGTAATGAAACAGTCTGAGACTCGGCGTCTGGATCTGGGAATGATAAGACGGGCAGATGAGGGTGTCTGAAAATACAAGAAGTTGTGAAAATTCTCAGATTTGTTTTTATCTCAACATATATCTTTAAGACAATTTTTCATGACTAGATCAAAGCAAGGCCCAGAGAAATGGCATACCAGTAGTTTTAATGTTGAGTTTCACCTTTTCGAAACCCAGAAGTTGTATTAGGAATAGTTGGGTCCATCCATTAGAAGTGATAAGTGCTTTGAAGAGTATTGGATCATATGCAGGGGGAGGGAAACCACCATAGGACTTTAATCCTTGGCTGGGGAGAGACTGCCGCCTTTAACTTTCAGGAAAGGGATCAGAGTATTTTAAATTCTTAATTGCTACTGTGTGCCTGAATTTGTTCCAGCATTTGATTCGGAAATACTCTTTATTTTCCTCCTTTTTCTTTTTCAAGGCTACTCAAGTGAAGCAGTGGTAGTGGAGAAGGCACAAAGCAATCTGTAACTGGTTATGATCAATTAGTTGTAAACACCTCGGCACTTGGACCAAACGGAAATATTCATTTGTTAATTCACAGGTATTTATTGAGCACCTGCTGTGTACCGTGTGGTGTACTAGGTGATACGTAAACAATGGTGAGCCTCCTTCCGAGAGAAAAATAGGCCTGTTGTTGATTTCAACAACAGCTGGGCTGCTTACACACTAGAGGAGGAAGTATGCATTGATCAAAGGATCACACGAATAAGTGTGATGTTTGAACTCTGCTAAGGGCTGTTGAAGGGGAAAGTTACTGATGCTGGGGGAGCCTACAACAGGGAGATTCATGTAGTCAGGGAGGTCAGGAAGGAGGGTGAAAGAATGTTACTGGGTACAGACAATTAGCACATGAAGGCTGTGTAAAAGGCTGACCTTGGATGTTGCAGGAACTGGGGAGCAGAGTGCCTGAGGCAGGGAGCACTCCAGCCGTGGATTAGACTGGAGAGGAGGGCTGATTGGGATCGTGGGGCTGAGCTTTTATCAAAAAGGCAAAGGGAAGTCACTGAAGAGTTTTACCCAAGGGAGTGACGTGATCAGATTTATGCTTTGAAAAGATCCTTCTGGCTTCAATGTGTAAATTTTACATCATCTAAAATTGGTCACAGTGTGACTGTACAATCACTCCTGTTAGAATCTAACCATTTCTAAAAGAATCAATGTAGCCACTAGTGTCTTCTTTAAATTTTAAATAGCAATTTAAAAGAGTGATTTAGCATGGGTAATGCAACCACTTAGGAATGATGAAGTACCTAGTTCTGTGGTTCTCAGACTTCAGAATGCTTAAGAATCACTGGGGACCTAGGAAACCACATTTTTAGCAGCCTCTCAGGTGATGCAAGTGCACGTGGTCCCAGACTTCACTTTTCTCTTCTTTCAAGAAGCATCATCCTAGAAAGTGGTGAGTAAAAAGAAGTTATAAACTTCAAGGTACCACCTAATCAGGCAGCTAGAAGAGGATGGAACCTCCTTAGAACCTCCTATTGCCCAGGTTTGAACCTGGATCTGTTCTGCCAATCCTGGGGGGATTTTCTTCCAGTGCACCTGAATGGATTCTAAATCCTTTGAGTTACTTTTTTCATTTATTTTCTAATCCTTTCATATGCAGCTGTTTTCTCAGATCTGTGGCTCACTCTCTGTGAGTCTCTGATATTTTACTTTTCATCTCTGTCGCCATTTAATAAAAATCTTGTTCCGTAAGTCCCAGATGAGATTTGGGGGCAGGCAGAGGTTCTGAGGGGGTGGGTTAGCCTGGCCTGATGAGGAGGGGAGATGAGAAGCCCCTCTGTAGATGTTACTTATTTTGCCCCCTGCAGCAGGAGACAGGGCATGTATAGGGGAGACTCATTCATGATTGCCAAAATAGGGAATTGTTTTCAGAGACATAAAGACTCAGGGACACCAGGAGAATTCGCTTTTGAGGGGCTTTCCTTGAGACACCCTGCTCTCTGGGTCTTCAAATACTGCCCGTCTTCAAATACTGCTCAGAAGCCATCAGTGAGGGATGAGGTGGGCTCATGATTCTTCCCTTGCAAGTGAGCATAAGACCCCAGAATTCCTAATCAGGTGAAATGAGGTTGAAATGAATATTAAGGGGGAACACCAAGCAAAAGAGAAGTCATGCCAGAGGTATCCGGCAGTTTGGTGGGCTGGGAGAGAAAGGGCCCCTGGCTTCCTTTGTGAGTGAAGTGCCTGGATCACATGATATGAGTGGATGGTCACCTCCTCTGGGAACCTTCCGTGACTTCTGGCATTTGCTCCTTGGACACATGAAGTGCTTCCCTGTGCTGGCATTGATCGTGCTGTTTCACACTCTGTTTCACGTCCTTCTCCCTGAGTAGCCTGGAGGGCTCATGGCAGGTGTTCCCAGGCTGAGCCCATAAGAAGTACTCAGTAAATGTCCATAGACAGAAGCACTATTTTTCACGCATGTGAGCACTGCGTCCTTTTCACAGTCCTTTCAAATGGTTTCTTCGTCTCTGAGTAAGGGCCCTGGGGACACTCTATTTAGGGATGTCTGGCATGTAACTCTCGCTGTCCCCAATTTTGCTGAAGACCCAAGGTCACTGATTGAGGAGCCTCTGGGTGTTGGAGAGGTACACGGCCGTGCAATGCCCTAACCCTAGGAGGCAACAGTTACTGCCTTAATGTCATTCCACTGTGCCAAAATCCACTCTAGATAAAATGAACATTACAGAAGAAGAAACCAACATTTTGTCATTGTGTTACTCTCTGCAGAAGTATTCTTACTTGCTGGTCTACTTATAATTCTCTCCTAGTCACCCAAGAGCCTACAGGGCATAGACATTTGAAGACCATAACTGGAAAGAACATAGCAAACATTTCTTGGCTTTTCATCCTTTCATCCACGGTTCAGCCAGTGTTGAATTTGAAGTGTCTGTTTCTTCCTTCCTCCCTCTCCAGTGCTTGTGGGTGACTAGGCATCTGTGATACATATTGGGGGCTGGGATTTTTACCACATGTGTGGTTACCCACATTTCATTTATTACATTCTGAGAGCACCGTGGCCTTGATAATTTACGTTTCTAGGCTATAATTGCATATTATTTTTCTAGCAGCTATCAAGGGTTTCAGCTAGCAATTGAAACTTGATAGTGTCTTGGCTCTTCATTGCTGGAACAATTTATCCTGATATTCAAGTGCAGAGCTGAGCCCATTTCTTATAAGCCAAGTAGCACACACATGGTAAACCCCCAACTTAAGTGTTCTCAGTTCACCCTGGAAATGGAGCATATTCAGGCCTTTGGAGCCGCATTCTCAGACCTTTTACATTCCCTTTCTCCTTCAGTACAATAACCAAACAACTCCTTGCTTCCCCATTGTGGAGAACGTGGCAGTTGCTAAGCATGCCTATCCCAATTATGCATTCCAGAGCTTAAGAGATGACCACAGGATGAAGTGTGGGACCCACTGGGTCCACTGTGAGGTGGACCTGAACTAAAACTTCATAGATCAGGCCAGGTGCGGTGGCTCACACCTGTAATCCCAACACTTTGGGAGGCTGAGGTGGGCAAATCACCTGAGGTCATGAGTTCGAGACCAGCCTGACCAACATGGAGAAATCCCATCTCTACGAAAAAGACAAAACTATCCAGGCGTGGTGGCATATGCCTGTAATCCCAGTTACTCGGGAGGCTGAGGCAGGAGAATCGCTTGAACCTGGGAGGCAGAGGCTGTGGTGAACCAAGATTGCACCATTGCACCCTAGCCTGGGCAACGAGAGTGAAACTCCGTGTCAAAAACACCAAAAAACAAAAAACAAACAAACAAAAAAAGAAACAAAGAAACTTCATAGATCACCTGGCCTCCATAAGTCCCTACTAACTGAGGCCACAGTGATGTTTTGAGTATTCTGGAATCAGTGTTCATTCAGAGCCATTGTCCATTAGTTCCCAAAACGTCTGATTTTTCCTTTTTCCCCAGTGCGCAGTTACCCTGGTAAAAGGTTGTACATAGGTCTTCTTGGGGAAGGCTGGGAGAAAGATTAATGAATACACTTTTGACAGTGTACCAGGGTCCTATTTCAAAGGGACCCAGCCTTCCTTTCATTCTAGTTGAGCCCGTATAAACTCACTGTAAACTGACTCTCAAGTCTGAGGATTGGTTGAGGGACCATGACTGTTTTTATGATTCAGATTAGACTTTTGTTCACTTGACCTAGAACTTTTCCACTTATACATATCAAGTAGAAATTTAGTAGGCTTCTCATCTATTCCCACTTTTTGAAACACTATGATCATCCAGCCAATAGTATAGCCCTGTGCAAGTTAGACTATTCTTTTTTTAATTATTATTATTATTTTTTAGAGATACGGTCTTGCTCTGTCACCCAGGCTGGAGTAGAGTGGCATAGTCATAACTCACTGCAGCCTTGAACTCCTGGGCTCAGGCCATCCTCTCACCTCAGCCTCCTGAGTAACTAGAATTATAGACACGCACCACCATGCCCGGCTAATCTTTTTATTTTCTGTAGAGATGAGGTCTTCCTGTGTTGCCCATGCTGGGCTTAAACTCCTGGCCTCAAGTTAGCCTCCTGCTTTGGCCTCCCAAAGCACTGGAATTACTGGAATGAGCCACTGCACCTGGCCAAGGTACACTATTCTGATTGCTGTGTTGACCTTGCTGTCCATTAAGGCGACTATGCCACACTAGAAAGTGCTCAGTTAGGCTCTGTGCCTGTTCCGAGGCTTTGTCCCATTTTGTTCCCTTAGATACTTCCGTGAGCTGCCTTGTGGGATCCAGACCCACACAGATCCAGGTTGAAATTAATCACCACTCACTTGCTCTGTGACTTGGGGGAAATTTATTAAGTTCTCATAGCTTCTGTTTCTTCTTGTATAGATGGAAATGATGCCAGTGTGTGGTTGTCAAGATAAAATGAAAAAATATAATCAACAAACAGCAGAGTTATTTGGCCTCGGCCGGCACACAGTAGATGTGAGAGGATGTATGAGTTTTGAACCTCTGCTCCAAAATTCTGTGGCCAGAGGCCGTCGCTGGTTGAAAGGGATGGAATTAGGAGTCACCGGTGAGCTCACAGAGCACACTGTTCCTGTCTGGCTTCTTGTACCCTTCAAGTTTGCTGACAATCTGAAACAGATGCTTGATTTCAGCTTTTGTAGAAAAAAAATGTCATTTCATTTGAACAGGTTGTGTCTGCAAAAAAATTTCACAGCATTTTCTGTCCTTTGCATTAAGACTTAAATTTCAAGTTTGCTGTGTTTTTCAGTACTGCAGTTTGATTTCTGGATTTTGGTTTTTTTGTCTGTTCAGAGAAAATAAGGTCTGTCTGGGAGAGGCGACCTTTTTTACACTTCCCATAGCCTCTGAGGAGTGCCTTTTGTGAGCCCTATTTGTGGACTTTGTTCATTAACTCATTCTTTGAGCACTTGAGGCCAGGAAATGATGATACATGTGGAGTGCCTTTGCTCTCTGCAGGGGAAGATGAGGTTGCAATGGGCACAGCTGTAATGCGTGGCTGATACTCTCATGCAGGCAGAAACCGGGTGAGGATGGCAGAAGAGGCCTGTGTCCTGTTGGCCAAAGACGTGCTTCATGGAAAATGATGTTCCTGGTGGAGCTCTTCGGGGACTGGTGGTCCAGACATTGAATTTGGAATCAAGAGGCCAGGGGCCTATTCTTGGGACTGACCCTGACTATCATCTGTGCTCTCCTTCAATGCCAAATTTTTCTCAGCTATTTATAAATGTGGAGGGAGGGTGCTAGATGTGATTGATGGATCCCAAACAAATCTGTAGGTCAGTCAGCTGCATTCAGAATCATCTCAGCAGCTTGCAAAAACTAGAATCTGGGATCTCATCACCAGAAATTCTGATTCTGGAGGAATTTCCTAAAATCTCTATTTATACAAAGACTCTCTGCACCAGGTAATTGTAGTCTGAAGCCCCCTTAGGATGCCCTGAATGTCTTCTATGTGCCTCTTCCCTCTAGTTCATTCCTCATCCTTCACATCCTAATGCCATCTTAAATGTCTCTTTCAGAAAACCTTCTTGGCCTCTAACTGAGCAGCCCTCCATAGGGGATTATTAGTTCATGCCTCTGTGCAAGAAAGAAAAACAAAAACAAAATGCATCAGTTCATTCACTTCTCCCATCTCCCCTGCTGGCCTGAGAGCACCTGAACATAGTGATGGTACCGTAGCCAGTCATCTGTGCATCCTGTGTGCTCTGCCCACTGCCTGGCATGTAGAATATGCCCAGGAGGGGATTTTCAGAGCTGACCAGATGGGAGAGTGGTAAAACTGAAGATCAGCCCTTTTCCCTGCCTGTTAGCACCTCTAGGAAAGATTTAAGAGATGTTTCAAACAAATCACTCCAACGTATTTGGGATTGCTCATTGTGATGCTTGGTCTGTGCCAGCCTCTTCCTACCACATCTATGACTGTTACAGAGGTAACTATTCCATCTCTTAATCTGCAGCACCCAGAATGGATGTGAAATCACTGAAGGAGGTAAGCGGGGAAGAAGACAAGTTGGATCCTGACAGTATAAACCCAGGTGTTTTGCAAATCCTTCCAAAATATCACTTGGCTTTTCCTCTCTATACCCCCTCCCTTGCCCAGTTGGAAAAAACAAAAAAAAACAAAAAAAACCTGCAGTACGTGTGCCCACATCCTCCTCTGGATGAAATAGAGTTGCACAGAGAAAAGGAAAGTTGATTTCCTAGTTATTCTCCCACACACAGAGTTCTGGGTGGCACCATCCCACACTATTTGCATCACTGAGGTACACACTCTGCCAAGACTGCATCTTAAATTTAAACACATTTTGATGAAAATAGAGAAAGGCTGAGGAAGAAAGGTTAACACTTCCCCATAAGAGGTGCGTAAGCACTATACATCGTATGTTTTTCTTCTGGCTCTTGGATTAAGGACAGAATGTTAATTAAAAAGTAAAAAGCTGATCTTCTGAGCAGCAATTAATTTCAGGATTGCTCTTTCATCTGTTGGGTCTTTGCATTTCTGAAGGTGTGGTGGAAAATATTTCCTAGGGGTCTTTCTAATACACATTTTCATTTGATTGTTTTGATCTTTAGGCTACATGTTGACTTACAGAAAAGCCAATATTACAAAAAGAAATGTCATCGCAAGGTTCTGGATTCTGATTGTCGCTCTGGTGACACAGATGAGATTGGCTCCAGGCATGTACACATTGGTTAGCTGGTTCTGCCCAATCCCTGTCAGGAGTCAAATGTTCCATTTAGTCAAGACTGCTAAGCAGCAACATAAACTGGATTCATTAGCTCGAGTTCTGAAAGCTCCTCTTAAAAGCTATTTTTGTAGGCCGGGCGCGGTGGCTCACGCCTGTAATCCCAGCACTTTGGGAGGCCGAGGCGGGCGGATCACGAGGGCAGGAGATAGAGACCATCCTGGCTAACACGGTGAAACCCCGTCTCTACTAAAATACAAAAAATTAGTCGGGCGTGGTGGTGCGCGCCTGTAGTCCCAGCTACTTGGAGGCTGAGGCAGGAGAATGGCGTGAACCCGGGAGGCGGAGCTTGCAGTGAGCTGGGATCTGGCCACTGCACTCCAGCCTGGGCGACAAAGCGAGACTCCATCTCAAAAAAAAAAAAAAAAAAAAAGCTATTTTTGTATTCGTGCTACTTTAATATTTAGGGACAGGCTGCACCATTTTCTAGGTGCCAAAAGTGATCACTCAGTTTTTTTTTATTAGGTACTATTTTAGATTCAAAAATATTTTATTTTTTATGGACTGTCTTGTGTCTTTGACCTAGCTCTCTTTTCCCTGGGATGTGTGTCCTAAGAGGATGAGGTTTATGATATTAATAATACCTGCATTATTAATTCCTTTCAAATGCAACCAGCTGTCTCGGATCCCCTCCAACATGTGTGCGTGCACACATGCACCCCCCCACACACAGACACATACACACACCCCAAGCATACATCCTTCATGTAGATAAAAAGATAAAATGCCTTTGGGGTATCTATGGGGATAACTTATTTTTCTCCCCTATTGATCAGAATGCATGGAGGCCTGGGAAACTCTGCTGGAGTACCCAAAGCCTCCAAGCTGGCAGACTGGAGCACTATTGTCTTTATTGCTTCTTTTAGCAGGATTTTCCTGGGGATGGTGAATGTGCCATAAAGTGGGGCCCACAGGCCTTGCAGAAATGGAGGAGCATGCCTGCCATTCACAGAAGAAATGAGCTGTCAGCTCCCTTCTCCTCTTACTATAATTTGCTACAGCCTAGAAATGAATAAGTGACAGCTATTAAAAGGGCTTAGGAATAATTGCAGTTAAAAGCAAAAATAACGATATTATCCATTGCCACTTAGGCTCACTTTTACTTTTGAAAAGGCTTAATGTTTGGAGTCCATAAAATGTTTGCAGAATATCATCCTGAGTCATTTTGTTTATGACTAATCTAAAATATTTTTATAGGTTTTCAGCCATCCAATAGTGGTGTTGGTTTTGGTGGCATCTGAAGGACGGTGATATTCCTATTGGAGTGATCTGTGACACGTTTCAGTGCTGGTCACTGCTGACCCAGACTGAGGTGACAGGATTCTTCCATGCAGAGCTACAAGAGTTCTACAGCAGGTGTTTTTCCTGGAGGGAGAGCAATGACTTTTTGTGAATTTTAGTTTTAGAATTTGAAAAAGTCTCAGCCTGAAACATATCTTTAAAAACATCTCCTCATATCTCAGCTAATGTAGCACATCACAGAGATGTCACTGTATTCTGGAAGTTGATGTCATTCTTTCTTTGGAAAGCCATCGAGTCATCTCCACACCTTCTGTGATCTCTGATGTTCAGATGTTTAGTTTAGCAACTAAATTTGAATCTAGTTTCTAAAGAAGACCCCCTTGTGGTCTGAACTACTGTATTGCCTTAGGAGGCTCAGGTTAGTGTTTGCAAAGGTTAGTTTGTGTTTT
>NW_016821090.1:841306-908422 GCF_001698545.2 Rhinopithecus bieti
AAAAGATGTAGAATCTTTTTAGTAGAAGGATCTTGGATGAAAATCCTGAGTAAATGTTTCTTGGTGTATGGCAATGAAAATGAGTTAGGTATAATGCTGGCTTTTAAAAAGTATTTAAATAGTTTTTTATTCATTTTCATATGTCTTGGAAAAAGAATAACAAGGACATCAAACCTGTGATTTCCTAGATTTCTTTGTTTAGGATGAGACTAACATGCAATAATTGTAAGAGAAATACTGAGTAAAATAGGGCTGGGAAATGGTCTTTGAAGAACTAGAGTTTGGGAAACACTGATGTAAACCAAAACCTGGATTTTGTCTGTGCCACTTCTGAGGCAAGACAAGGACTGACTTGCCAAAGTTTACCTGTTGGTGACTTTGAAACTGGAATCCAGATGAAATGCTGGTATGTTTGTGAATAATAACAAGGAGAGCTGACCTTTCAGAGCGTCTCCTGTGAATGGTACCAAGTGATTTATATATGCTATCTCATTTAGTTCTCACTACAGGCCTTTTTTGAATTAATTACTGCCAGTATTTTATTTTATAGCAAATACAAGATGGGTGTGGTGGCTCACGCCTGTAACCCAGCACTTTGAGAGGCCAAGAGGGTGGATCGCCTGAGGTCAGGAGTTTGAGACCAGCCTGGCCAATATGGTGAAACTTTGTCTCTTCTAAAAATAAAAAAATTAGCTGGGCTTGGTGGTGGGCACCAGTAATCCCAGCTACTTCAGAGGCTGAGGCAGGAGAATCGCTTGAGCTTGGGAAGCAGAGGTTGCAGTGACCCAAGACTGTGCCACTGTATTCCAACCTGGGTGATTGCTGAGAATCCATCTCAGCAAAAAAAAAAAAAAAAAAAAAACAGAGAGAGAAGACAACTCTAAGTTTAGAGAGGTTAAGTAACTTGCCCAGGGCCATAGAGCCAGAAAGAGCTGAGGTGAAGGAGGGACCACACTTTTGTCCATCTTAGCTCCCTGAGAATAGTTCACATCAAAGAAAATGTTGAAGAATGGATCCTTTTGTTGGTGCTAAACTGCTAGGCATGAGGGTCCAGAGCCTTGTTCTGGAGACTTGCAAATGATGATTTTTATAGCCTCATTGGAGAGGGGGACTCTGCCTAGGACATCCCCTGAGAAGTTCTCAGTATATCAGCATATTACAGATGGAGAAGACTCAGTTAGAAATCAGCTTTCTTCTGTAATATTGATGATTTTCAAAATCACTTAACCACAGGTTCCCTTTTTCTCCAATAAAACCCATTACATTTTGCAGAACCAATACTCTGTGGAGCACCTATTTGGGGAACCTAACGTTTTAAACTCATTTTACACATGGGAAATCTGAGGTTTGTGATTACTTGGCCAAAGCCAAAACTAGCTGTTGGCAGAACTTATGTCATGAATTAATTTATTCATTCAACAAATAGACATGCAGTGCCTCCCATGTGCCAAGCATGCTGGGAATTGGTGGTATAGCATTGAACCAGTAGATAAGACACAGATAATAGGAGCCACATGTAAATAATTTTGGATAACAATCATCATGGACTGAATGTTTGTGCCCACACCCCGACCCCTCCAAATTCTTATGTTGAAATCCTCATACCCAATATGATGGTATTAGAAAGTAGGGTCTTTGGGAGGGCCTTAGGTTCTGAGGGTGGAGCCCTCTGGCATTAGTGCCCTTATAAAAAGGACCCAAGAGAGCTCTCTGCTACCCTTTCTACCATGTGAGACACAATGGGAAGTTGGCAGTTCACAGCCCAGAAGAGCGTCCTCACCAGAACCCAACCCTGCTGGCACTCTGATCTCACATTTTCAGCCTCTAGAACTATGAGAAATAAATTTCTGTTGTTGATAAGCCACCTAGTCTATGGTACTTTGTTAGAGCATCCTGAATTGACTAAGGAAACCATTAATCTATGAAGACTGGAAACCCTAGCATTTCCTGGGTCTTCTCAAGGCAGAGGGCTTGCCTTTTTCATCTTTCATCTTTGTTTTCCCAGTTTCTAGTGTGAGGCAGCAATAACACAGGCTCAATAAATATTCGTTGAATAAGCTGTTGATGGATTGGAATCTTTCCCATTCTATAACAAAATGGTTTATTATTACTATTATTAAAAATAATAATATGATAATTATTAGTTCTGGTGTGTATTACCCTTTGGAAAGTTTAAAACAAAATGTTCCGAGAGGTCCCCAGATTGAAATAGGTCTCTTGGTCAGCCTTGCTAAGAAACCTGGTTCTGAACAGCATTGACCTCGAATGCTCATTACAGGACAGATTATTTGTGAAATGAGTAATGTTTGAAAATCATCTCTGTAGGTTTTGCGGCATTCCTAAATTGTGTCATTGGCTGGAATTTTCAGATCACAACCATATTTTGATTCCCAGGCTTTTGGCCATTTTGCTAATGTGCCAGACTCTCTAAGGCCTAGCCCAATTGCTAATATTGATGAATTCTTAGGAGTATATATAGTTTGTTCAGATGCAAAACGGATGGGATTCAGAATCTTATCAGCTCATACCTGTGGGTGTGGGGCAATCCCTCCATCTGCCAATTTTCTAAACTATGTAGCCTACTGTGAGATACTGAATCCCTGCCCATGAGTACTGAGAAGGACTCACGGAAGGATGATAGCTTTCTTGGCATTATTTGATTCTAGCATAAGAAAACTGGCTAATATTAGTAGAGTATGAGAAGATTTTAGTCCACTGGACTGGACGTTTGGAGCTGCCCAGGTGGTCAGTGCTGGCAGGAAAGGTAAAGAAGATCAAAGCATATGCTTTTCTACTTGCCTATCTTTTTCTTGAAAGAATTTGTGGCTGATGAAGACCGTTTTGCTCTGGCGGAAATGATGATCTGTTGGTGGCATGTCCTGGCCTCTTAGTTCTCTTTGTTGTCCTGGGAAGTGGGCAAGTGCCCCACTGGACCTTGATCTCTATTCCACAGGGGACTCCCTGCTTTAGAAAGACCCTTACCCATGAGGTCCAAGGATGACCACCCAGTGTAGCCCCCAGCAAGTACTGACACACACTTCATCCAGAGAGATCATTTAGTTTAAGGGAAGGGCATCATCACTCTCAGAGATGGGTATTTTAGTGATTAGAAATGTGGCTTCTCTGGTAGAGGGCATTCATTTTTTTAAAAAGAGAAAGGATAATGAATCGGACACTATCTGTCAAATTCTTTGCTGGGTTTCTTGTGAAAACCTAAGTTTTCCCAAGGCAGTATGTCCCTGAAAAGAAATTGATTTTGGTATGATCCATAAAGCCATGCAGAGTGAGATAAACTACTGGCAGAAAAGGGACAAACACATATATAAAAAATAGGAATCAATGTTTCAAAAATGAAATACAGTAGAACACTGTGAGGTTTTTGTTTGTGTGTTTGTTTGTTTGTTTGTTTGTTTTCTTTGAGACGGGATCTGGCTCTGTCATCCAGGCTGGAGTGCAGTGGCACGATCTCAGCTTACTGCAACCTCCGCCTCCCAGGTTCAAGCGATTCTCCTGCCTCAGCTTCCCAGGTAGCTAGTATTACAGGCACCCGCCACTGTGCCTGGCTAATTTTTGTATTTTTAGTAGAGACGGGCTTTCGCCATGTTGACCAGGCTGGTTTCAAACTCCTGACCTCAGGTGATCCTCCCAGCTTGGCCTCCCAAAGTGCTGGGGTTACAGGCGTGAGCCACCGCGCCTGGCCAGCTGTGAGTTTTATTTAGCCTCAGAAGTATCTTTAGACATTAGGTAAAGAGATACAGGCTTAATCATATCTGTAGTTTACTGTAGGTTATAAGAGGAATATTTGATGAAATTATGACATATGTTACTGAAGGGAAATGGTGCCATGTTTTTCCCTATATATTTTAGAGTGATAACCTGTAACACGGAAGACGTTGGTGCCTCACTAAGAGCATGGCACCAGGAGCCTGAAGGAATGGGACCTGAATCCCATTTTTTTTGTTTACCAGATACGAAAATTTAAACAAGTTAGTAATGCTTTTGAATCTCAATTCCCATCTGTAAAATGGGGGTAACAATACAGATCTCTAGAGTTTGCTGTGCAGACTTAACAGGCTTGACTCATGGGATGTGGCCAATAAATGGTAGCTTTTGTTATGAACTATAGGTAGAAAAGTATCTAAATGGTTTCCCCCAAGCCCAGAGAGTCTGAAATGGCCTTTGGAGGTATCTTCAGACATCATGACTTCATTTGGTGTGGCATCATGCTTGTCTGATTTTTAGATTTCCAAAGAAGTCTTGCAGTGCGTCACTACTGGAAAACGTTTTGGAGTTTACACAATCAGTAAATGAATTTTAAAACCGTTTTTTTTCTAAGTAGGAAGGTAAGTGTTGCCCGCTTCATCTATCTACTTGTAGACCTGTCTAAGTGTTTTAAAATCCATCACAACATTTAAAATTATGAAAGCCATTTGCTTCATGACTAAACAAAATTCCCTGAAAGTCTTGTATATTCCTGTGACCAGCTGAATCCTCTAAGAGAGGCAGGAAAACCACACAAGCTTCTCTATGAATGTTGCTGGTGTGTTGTGACTTGTACCAGGTCCCTTAGGCCAAAGTGAAGCACAGATTTTTTTGGGGAAAAAAAAGCTGATGAATTAAGCCAATAACTCCAACCTCTTGGCCAGAGAAATGTAAATTCTTTTTCTAAACTCACAGAAATAAGACTCTTCCAGGGCTGGAAAAGACTGATGAATAATGCAGGCTCATTTCCCCCACTGAATTTATTCCTCGATGCTATGCATATAATGGATAATCAATAAATATTGTTTGCCTGCTTTGTGTAGCTGTTTCAAATTGGGATGAGGATGAGTCTGTGGTGTTGAAGTAGAGGAAAGCTAATTTTCTTATCCTGCGATAGGCTTTAATCTTGTTAGCCAGATGTTCTAAGCATGAGAGCTAACCAGTCAGACGAGACCACAAATATCTCAGTTGCACAATGCAATTGGCTTGGGAACTGCATTCTTTAAAGGTCATCCTTTGTATGGGGACAGAGGCACCCCTTGTCTACATTTTGGGAGGATAGGTTGGCTTCCTGGTCCCACTCAGGTCAAAAACACCACTGCCCGTCACTTTTGGCCCCAGCTCCTTGTGGTTAAGTCCCACTGCATTGTAAACTCCAAGCAGAGGGGCCAGTTTTGACCAATGAGAATGGTTAACGCTTCTGGCCAGCCCTCTTCTGCTGAAGTCTATAATGCATGGCTGTTTTTGTCCCTGTCTGTTGGAAGAATATTCAGAAATCCATTGCAATCTCGTTTTGATAAAGCCTTTAATTTTCCACCCCTTCCTTTTGCAACTTCATCCATTTGCTGCATATTCAGCCCCTAAGAATCCAGGAATGAATTGATGTGCTGGCTTCAAAACAGCCTGGCGTTTAGAAGTTTTGATGATATTCGAGACTCTCCAGGCTTGACTGTTCTTAGCTTTGATATCATGAGGACTATCCTCACAGGGAAAGATTTATAGTATCTGGGGTGAGAACATTAATTGTGGCCCAAAGGAGCATGTGATATTTTGGTAAGGTGCTTGAGGACGTTGTTGGATATACAGCAGAATGTATTTCGGAAGGGTGCAAGCAATTTTGAGGCCTTCTGACTGATCATTGCAAAATGGGTGAGCACTGGGAGATCACAAAATATGTGGCGGGCAAGGTAAAAAGAATGTCAAACTGGATGAAGAAAGAAAACAGGGGGGAAAGCTATTTGAGAGGAAACTTGGCATATACTTAGTATTTGTGTCTGTTTTTCTCTTGAAATGGGCTGATGTGCTGGCAGAGGCTTCTGGCTGTTGTCAGAGATATGAACATCTGTGCTCCTTTGCAGAAAACTCAGGATTCTAAAGTGTTTGGTGGAAATTGTTTAACTCTGCCACTTGCTCCGTCTCCTCATTAGGAAGAGCTTAGTCTGTACTGCTCAGAGTGTACTTTTAAGAGGAAAATGTGGCTTAGGGTTCTGGGCTTCGCTTTTACATACTGCGTGGCAGAAGCAGGTTTCCAGCAACGAAATCTGAGGCCATCAGATACAAGTGTGCACACTTGGTGTAGATCAGTTTGCTTGCTTGAGTTGGAAGTAAGAATTAAAGATGCCAAATTAGTAAGGCAGTTGTGATACAGACATCCAAAGAGAGCCAGCAGGATGGACAGGTCATTTGTGGCTAAGTTTTGGAAGGCTTTGCTTTAGTCACTGTAGTTAATGCTAAAAGCTGTTATAAATGACCCCAAAATTTCAGTGACAATACAATAAGAGTGTAGTTTTTGATCACTTTAAAGTACATTCTCCTTTTCCCCTAATTAACTCTGCTGTTCACCAAGTACTCTAACTAAAGTGGTGAGTGGAGTTACACAGGGCATCAATGTCTAGCCAGTATGCCACCTTCCTTTAGCCAGAACCTAATCCCAGCTGTGGCACATGCAGGAAAGGCCGGGCAATGTAATTTAGCTCTGTGCTTGTGGAAAGTATCACTGGTTTATTGAACACAGCCTCGAATGTTCTTCCTAGACAGTGATGGATCCATCCACGTTTTGTGGAGCCCACTTTATGAAAATAACACAAAATTGGGTACTAAAGTGAATGGTTTATTTAGAATGAGAATGGGCAGGGCTCAGTCAAGTGAAAGGCTCTGAAGATTATGATTTCTTAGCTTCATGGTGATATATCTCTGCTCCTAATGGCCAAATATAAAATGTGTTTTTCCCCTTCTTACAACCTAATAAAACCATCTTTGCTAGGTGCCCCCATGGAGCACTTTGTGCCGTTGAAGTGTGCCAGGGCAGCTACTCTCACATTGCCCTTGGAGTGAACAGTGCTGCAACATTGCTGGGAGGCAGTTTGGCTATCGGTACTGAGAGCACAAGACTCGTCCTGTGCTTTGACTCAGGGGCCTTACCTCTCAGCCTCGGAAAGCCCCCAGTGATTTATATTAGGTATGTGTAAATCATGAAAACATCCTCATTCTCCAAAGACAGGTAAATGGTTCAATTATATCACCATGCAATGGAATATTGCAGCAATTACAAATGATGATAAGATGTTTTGTGCAAGGGAAAATGCATATAAGTGAAAACAGCATGATGTGAAATAGTGTGAACTCAATCGTGTAAAAATAAGTAAACTAAAAAATACTGAAATGAATGATATGAAAATGTTATCACTGGTCATCTCTGGATGATCGACATATGACCAAACTTTATTCATCTTTATAGTACTTTTTTCTTCAACTCCATTTCCCTGCATTTACAATACAGACGAGGCGCACACAAGGCCTGGCCTGAGGTGCACGTGGTATAGGTTTACTCTGCTTCCTCTTTCTCTGCTTCAGTCAGTGTAAGAATACAGCCTTGGTAAGCACCAGGAGGCCTCATGGTTTTAGTTTTCTGCATCCAGCTAATTGTATACAATTATTTAAATAATGATAGTTCTGACCCTTCCATGTAAATGGCAATATTGCAGCCTTAATTTGCCCTAACATTTTACTGTTTCCAAAGTGTTATCACATATTATCATATCATATTTTACAACAACCCTGAGAGGACAACAAAGAAAAAAAAATCATACATTTTTAATAGAAAACAGATTAAACAAAACAAACCTATCCAACCACAAACAACCCATGAATATATTGACATTTCCCGATAGCATCTCCGCCTTCCTCCTCCTGTTCCCCTAATTAATTTTACTGTTCACCAAGGACTCTAACAAAGGTAAAAAATACTACTCTCTTCTCAATTAGCATAGTTTTCTATTTAGATTTTTAATTACAAATATTTTAAGAGTATTATTTTGGGTTTTCTCCGAGCTTGGAAACCTAGCCTTGTTCTACCAGAAAATGCTTTCTGCATTTCAGCTCAGGCATTTAGAAGTCCACACTGGGTCAGAGCCTGCCTGCATCCTGAGTGGCTGTTTCTGTTCTCCCTGCTACATCCTCCTCTGAGGGCTCAGCCCTGGGGGGTAGGGGTGGGGTTGTTGGGGGAGTCTCTAGGACCCTGGGACCCAACCCTGGAGAGATCTCAATCACGCTGGTGCTCTTCTTCCCTCGACTCATGTTCCGTAGCTGCTTAGTCTTGTTACAAGTGCCTGAATCCTAGCCTCTGCAGCATCCTGAGAGCTGGGCACTCGACTCTTACCATCCTCATCTTGCCTCACTGGCCCCTTCACTGCAGAAGCTGCAGTTTGCTCCCACGCTTAACCTGGTAACTGACACCTCCTTATAATACCTGCAAGATGACTTCTCTGATTCTGCCTGCCTGCACCTGTGTGTTTCTGGATTTTCCATCTCCATGCTTGGCCCTGCCTGAGACTGCTGCAGGCCAGCATCTGACTGGCAGATGCTGGCCAGGTTATCCGAGCTGACTCTGATGCATCCATGGTGTTGCTATTCACCAGATACAGAGTTCCACTGGCACAGCACATTCTCTTCCCACTCCTGAAGCTCTCTCTCCTTACCAGAGGTCTTGCGTACCCCTGGGGCCTGGGCAGATCCAGTTCCAGATTCTGGAATCTCCCTACGGGCCTTACCTTATTGCAATGTACTGGGCCAGGCCACCAGGTACTGCCTTTGAAAATTTGTTTTGAAGTTGCAAATTGCTTGGAGTACTGTGGTGCTGCAGGCAGCTGTCAGGGGTAGAGGTATGGGGAGCAGAGATGCCTGAGCTGATCTAGAAAATACTTAGGGGTAGAATGCTCTAATGTGAAAATTAATTTTAAAAAACACACTGCTAAAGACAGTTCAAAATGTGCTGCACTTTCTATCTGTAGCAATCTTGAGTCCAAAAAAAGAATGTGGAGGCCGGGCGCGGTGGCTCAAGCCTGTAATCCCAGCACTTTGGGAGGCCGAGACGGGCGGATCACGAGGTCAGGAGATCAAGACCATCCTGGTTAACGCGGTGAAACCCCAACTCTACTAAAAAATGCAAAAAAACTAGCTGGGCGAGGTGGCGGGCGCCTGTAGTCCCAGCGACTCGGGAGGCTGAGGCAGGAGAATGGCGTAAACCCGGGAGGCGGAGCTTGCAGTGAGCTGAGATCCGGCCACTGCACTTCAGCCTGGGCGACAGAGCGAGACTCCGTCTGAAAAAAAAAAAAAAAAAGGAATGTGGAATGAAAGTTTTGGTTTCTGTCTCTTGGCAGATAGGTCAGGTCAAGTGGACAAAAAAAGGAGGGAGGAAAGAGTAGCTGGGGAGAGCCTGCAATGCCGATTTTGTTTCCTGGGGTTCCCTTAACATCTTTTGATGAACTGCATGGCTTAAAACCATGCAGATTTGTTCTCTCACAGCTCTAGAAACTAGCAGTCCAAAATCAAGGAGTTGGCCTGAAGGTTCCAGGGGAAGGTCTTTCCTTGCCCCTTCCAGCTTCTGGTGGCCCCAGGTGGTCCCTGAGTTGTGTAATATCACTCCAGGCTGTGCCTCCATCTTCATATGGCTGCCTCCTTGTGTGTCTGTCTTTGCATGACATTTTCCTCTTTTTTTTGAGACAGAGTCTTGCTGTGTCATCCAGACTGGAGTGCAATGGCGCCGTCTCGACTCACTGCAACCTCTGCCTCACAAGTTCAAGCGATTCTCCTGCCTCAGCCTCCCGAGTAACTGGACTATGGGTGTGTGCCACCACACCCGGCTAATTTTTGCATTTTTTTTTTGGTAGACATCTTCCTCTTTTTATAAAGATACCGGTCCTAGTGGGTTAGCACCTGCCCAAATGACCTCATTTTAATTTGATTATATCTGCAGAGACCTATTTCCAAATAAGGTCACATTCACAGATAGCAGGAAAAGACTTCAACGTGTCTTTCTCAGGGGACACCTTTCCATGCATAACAGCTGCCTCTGGTCCAGTCTTTCTATCCCCTCTTCAGTGGTGTGTCCACCAGCAAAACTTCTATGCCTCAGTTTCCTTGACTGTAAAACGGTGCCCTCTTCTAGGATCGTTGAGAGAATTAAACGAAATCATGCTTGGCAGAGTATCCTGCTCGTAGAAAGTGCTCAGTAGGGGTTTAGCTTTTATGGCTGGGCTTGCAGTCATTTGATTTCATAAGCTAGGTTTGTGGAGAAATTGAAGAAGTGAGTGAGCCAAACACAAAAGTAAACACTGTTGATAGGACAGGTGGTTAACTCTTTCAGTGCCACAAACACATTCTGACTCACCTGCACATAAATTTTGCTTACAAGGTTGTTGTCAGCACTAATTTTGCTCCAAGTATTTGCTTGATTAAAATCTCGTAGGCTACTCTTTGCAGCTGACCTATAACAGAAATAAATGAACTAACTAGAGATACTTTCTTCGTTGGGCTTCCATCTAGAGCTAAGCTTTACTTAGGCTTTCAAATTGTAAGCAAATGCAAAGTAACTCTCTTGGGAAAATTCCAGAGAATCTAGGCCTTGAACTGTTCTAAGCAAATGTGACCCTCCTTTTAGGGTGGAAATCTAAGAAATGGAGATTATGCATTGCCCAGTTCCAGGGGCACCATTCATACTGTGGTCTGTGCGTGTGTGTGGATAAGCCTGCTCTTCTGGGTGAGGTGGCCATGGGTCCTTTATGGGGTTCAGTAAGTTCTGACAGTGGCATTGTCATGGTGTGAAACTTCTTATTCTCCTAGTTTAATTATTCAATGAGAATGGGATTCCTGAGATTCTAAACCATATTCCATAACTTTGGAAAATATATGTGTATATAAAATTTTCATAAAATGAAAACTGAGAGTGGACTGCAAGTCAAATTGCTATTTTCTTCCCTGCTTCATCTTTGTGAACTTCGTTTTGTCAGTTTTCCTGACAGTTGACAAAAGTGGACCGTTTTGGTGGCATATCTGATTTAGGAAGTAAGTGCAACAATTTGAAAGCCTAAGTAAAGCTTAGCTTTAGATGGAAGCCCAGTAAAGGAATTATCTCTAGTTAGTTCATTTATTTCTGTTATAGGTCAGCTGCAAATCTGAAAACACAGTTTTGAATTTGTGTGCTCATTTAATGATACTGATCATCTGAAATGCTGGTTTTTAAAATTGTAGATTTCATTATGGAATAAGTTTTTAACTTAATTTGTATATGGGTCAATCAATGTTTTGGGAATTTTGTTCTAAGACATGTTGAAGCTGTGCTGTAGTTATTGGGTTTATGAGTTGTTGGGGTATTATTTATTTTTAATGCACTCTGTTCTTTCCTCTTCCCAAAGCAAATAATCAAGAATTAATGTTTAACTTTAAGTTGGATCCACTCACTTTATATTGAGAGTTATTATTACTTTAATTCACATTTCTTTTCCCTGAAGCCCTGATATATCTTTGGGAAGATACATTTTTTCATGCATTAATTATTTTCCTTTTCAGTATCAATTGCAGGTATTACAATCACAGCGAGAAACATCTGTTGTACATTTATTATGTGTCAGGCACTGTGTTGCCTGCTTTAGATGAATTATTATTACAATCATTTGATTTTTATATCCACACTAGACTTTACATACTGTCTATCATAACTCACATTTTATAATAAGGACCTGAGACTGGGGAAATAAACTTGCCAAGTCGACACATTTAAAAGTGGAGGAGCCAAGAGTTGAACTCACATAGTATCTGACTCTGGAACTATGCTCTTAAACCCTACACTCTTGATATTGAAGATATAGGGACATCTTTGCATTTGAGGACAGAAATGCACATATAGCCCAGAACTTTTCAGTGGCTCCAAAGACCTCTGTATTTTCATGTAACATAACTTTGGGGGCCACGGATTCGCTTTGCTCAATCTATTTTGTTCAGGAGTACATGCATGCTAATTTGCTCAGGCAGCAGCTGAAAGCAGTGGGAGATATTCCAACAAGGCTCCAGATTGCAAGATAAATTAGTGTGGATTTAAAAATTAATAGGCTTTGTATGCATATAACTAAGAATCAACTTAATTGCCATGAAGATGAATACTATGGCCCCAAAGTATGTATGTCAGAAGGTAGGATATTACTTGGTTTTGTGTAATTAGTAATACCAAGGTCAAATCAACTTAGATAACCGGTTTAAACTGTTAAATAGCTTTTTTGGCTTTAGATATTTCTCAAGATTTTTAATGCATGCTATGTACATTGCAGTCTACAGGAAAAAAAAAAAAAGGATTATTAGTGTTTTTGCAATGTTCCTGCCCAGTGTTTACTTGTTTATTTGATCTTGTTTTATTCCCACAAGGAAAGGTTCATTGTAATGCACCCAGGGATGTGTGGTAGATTTTTCCAATGCAGCAGGTAGGATGACTTTGATGGTAAGGAACAGAAAATTGAATGCTGACTGGCTTAAACAATAAAAGCTTATATAATTGAAGAGATTAGAGGTATGGTGAGCTACAGAATTAGACTGATTCAGCCACTCTCTGGGTCATTTAGGGTTTCTTTTTTTTCTGTCTCTGTCAAACAGGATTGGACTTTGGAGCTGGCCACAGGGCAGATTCCCCCAACACACCAGCAGGGTGGAGATCAGAGAATACCAGAACAAACATTAGATAATTTTTAAGAAGAGTGACTTGGGGTATGTGTGCCCCAACAAGTATCCGCCATAGCCAGTGACCTGGATATGCTTAATTTAGATTAATGAACTTATCCATCCTCTCTCTTCTCCACCTTGTAGGTGTTAATATTCTACATGTAATGGATAGGGGTTTTCCTCCTCAGATAGTTTTGGTGAATATTTCTGTAGTTGTCCCTTAGCATAGAAAGATTTTCCAGCAGGATACTAAGAGGTACTGTTTAGCATATTTCAGTTTCCCATTACCAATCCCATAGACCTGATAAGATGTGGATGTTAACTGCTAACATCAAAGAATGTTTTCTAATTTTCTTAGTGGAAAATGAATGGAATGAATCATTCACTTAATATTATTTTGATATTAAATTAATTATATTAAAATATTATTTTGATATTAAAGTGGAGGTAAATGGACTGTCATATACCTTTTCACTTTGCTACTTCACAGTTTCCCTGTGTTCTTGGCGTGCTGAAGTGGCCTGGTGCAGTGGCTCACATCTCTAATCCCAACACTCTGGGAGGCCGAGGCGGGCAGATCACTTGAGACCAGGAGTTCCAGACCAGACTAGGCAACATGACAAAACCTTGTCTCTACTAAAAATAACAAAAATTAACCAGACATGGTGGTGCACGTCTGTAATGCCCGTTATTCGCGAGGTGGAGGCACAAGAATTGCTTGAACCCAGGAGGCAGAGGTTGCAGTGAGCTGAGATCACGCCACTGCACTCTAGCTTTGGCGACAGAGCGAGACTCTTTATCCCACCCACCGCCCCCAAAAAAGGAAAGTGCTAAAGGGTGTTTTCTTGAGTGACAGGCTGGAACTTTAGACGGCAAGCAAAAGAGAGCTAAGGGCATACTTTGCATGTTACATGGACGCTCATTTTTGGCCAAGGGGATTTCTTCTGAGAAGTGAAAAATATCTTCAGACAGGTTGGTTCATTTGGTGATTGTCCTGCTTGTCAGGTTGCAGCAACCGATACTCTCTTCTTTTGTTCAGTAGATCAACCAAAGGCCGCTATGTGTAAGGTATTTTCTGTGGATTCAAAGTTGAACAAGACTTCCTTAGCCTTCCTGGTCTTTCAGTCTGATCAGGGAGATGAGACAGGCACACAAATAACCACAATACAAAGGACCAAGAGGAAAGCTAGGCTCGGAAAAAGGGCTGTTGGGCTTGGAGGAGGGAAGGAAAGATTCCTGGAGAGATGAAGAAAGTCCTTGTGTGCAAGGGGAAGGGAGGAGAGGGGGGATTTCAGACAGAGCAAGTATTAAGAATTTCGAGCCTAAATGTTGTGAAGCAGTTAAAATACAAAAAAATAAAATAAAATAAAATAAACAAATTGGTCCAGTTACGTCTCATATTAGTGACTTATTATTGTTTAACAAATCACCACAAAACTTAGTGGCTTGACTCAACAAGAATCATTTATTCTCTTTCATAATTTTCGTGGTTGAGGAACCCAGGAGCAGCTTAGCCAGGTGGTTCTGGCTAAGGGTCCCTTGTGAAGTGGTGGTCAGATGTCAGCTGGGGCTGCAGTCATCTGAAGGCTGGACTGGGGCTGGAGGACTTGTTCCAAGATGGTGTGCTCCTGTGACTGACAAGCTGCTGCTGGCTGTGGATGTCTCTTAGGGCTGCTTGAGTGTCCTTATGACATGGCATCTGGCCTCCCCCAGAGTGAAAGTTTCAGGCAGAGACAATCATGTGGCATCTTTTTTCTCTGACCTAGCCTTTGAAATCACATAGCATAGCTTCCCACATACTCTGCGTGTTAGAGAAGAGTCACTACGGTGGGTCTAGGGGGAGAGGATTCACCTTTTAAAGGGAGGAGCATCCAAGGATATGCACCCATGTTTTAAAACCAATACCATTCTTGAAAAAAAAAGACAAGCAAAAATGATAGTTGTATTAGTTTTTCTTTAGTTGGTGTGTCTGCACAGTGTTTAACTATATTAGTTGGCACACTGTAGTTTTTTGATTGGTAAACTATGGTATATATAATGTCTTCATCTGTTAAACTAGTCATTTAAAGTAGAAACTGGCAGTTTATCCAAGAGACATCTTACCACAGAAGCCTCTTATAGAAGACAGATAAAGTAGAAGTCAGGGGCTCAGGCTAAGGTGGTGGTGAAGGGGACTGGCACAGCCTTTCCTCAGTGTCCAGGAGGACACCACTAACACCCTGGCTCCTGAGAATAGAACTCTCCAGAAGCCATTTCATGGACCCATCCACTCCTTCCTGTGATTTTTTCTTTTGGAGTTCAGTTGTTCCTTTGAAGAAAGAACAGAATTTCATGTTGTTTTGCAAAATATAATTGTAAGAATTATTTTCTGTATTATAAACACATAGTTTGAAAGATGATGTGTAGCACTGAATGATGGTTAGTACCATTTCTTCCAAAAACATTGTGTGTGTGTGTGTGTGTGTGTGTGTGTGTGTGTGTGTGTGTGTGAGCGCACGCGCACTTGTGGGCAGAGATAGGAAGCAGTTGAGAGTGAGGAAGGGACTTTAATTTGAACAGAATTTTCTCCTCTGTGGAGCATATTAGTTAAATATGTACTTGGACTGAACCATAACACTGTGTTTAAAGCAGTGAAAGACATGAGCCACCATTCTCAGCAATATCAAAGCTGAAGCCCTCCGTGACCATGTGATCTCACACCATCATGACGTTCCTGCTGGAGTGGGAGGCAGAGTTCTGAGAAGTGGAGAGTGTGAGTGCTTTCTTTTTTTTTTTTTTTTCCCCAAAGGGAGAATTGTACTTTATTGTAGCCACAGGGCAAACTGCTGGAGACAGACCCATGGGCCCTGACCATTTCCACCACCCTAGAAACCTGCCCTGCGCGTGGTATCACCGACAAACAAATCACAAGCACACAACTCTCTGATGAGTTCCAGAAATCTGATGAGTGCCAGGCGGGGTGCACATTTGGGAAGATGCCCCCGCGTGGCTCTGAAGGCTCTTCCTGGGGAAGGCCTGCTCTCAGCTGCCTGCTCCTTCTGGAATTCAAACCCCAGGCAAAGGCAGCTGGCCCCAGGCCAGATAGGTCCTGGCTTCCCAACCTTGAGCTGTGCAGTCATTACCTAGGTGCAGGCTGGGCTACAGGGACAGCCAAGCTGAGAAAGGACAGGTCCTCACAGCCTAGGCCGGGGCACCGCTTGGTTCTTGGTCTCACTCCCCGCTGTGCCGCGCTTTGCCTGTCAGACGGCGGCGCTGGGCCTTGCTGGTACGAGTGGCCCTTGGGGGCTTCTTGGAGTCCTGGGTCCATCGGGGATGTTTCCTCTTGACCATTTTGCGGCTGTGTGCATGCAGTGAGGCTGTGAGAGAGGAGATCCGCTGAGAGAGCAGGGGGTCTCTGGACTTCCTGGGCAAGGCTTTGATTGGCTTCTCCATGGATGACGCCTCCTCCTCAGACCCGTCTCCAGACCCTCCCTCAGGTGGGGTCAGCCCGAGCAGCCGGGCCCCTGAGAGGTCCAGGTCACTGATGGTGGTCACAGTGACTGTGTGGTTGGGGTGGTCATACTGCACTGACTCTGTCTTTGCTGTCACCAACCGGTCCAGCTCATCTGCCTCCTCCAGCGCCTCTTCTCTCTCTGCCGGCATCTTCAAGTATTCCTGGTGGCGCTCCTCCCGAAGCTTCCTCTGCTCCTCTTTCCGCCGCTGCTTAATCTCCTCAATGGCTGCCTTCTTCCGCTCCACCTTCCGCTTGTGGAAGCCTGTCAGGTACTCCCGCCTCTTCTCCTCGTCAAAGCTGAGAACGAGCCTGGGCCGCCGGTCGTCACCATCTCTCCTCTTCTTCTTGTTGCGGCCCATAGCCGTGAGTGCTTTTAAATTAAGTGTCTTTGATAATTACCAGAATAATGGAAAAAGTTTATGAACCAGATCAGGAAAAATATGCTCATTAGTCATATGAATATTAGTTTTCTCAACATAACAATACACTTCTGAGGTTCCCCCCTTCTTCCTTGGCCCCCCCACACACAAAATGCCGTTTGTGTCGACTGTATGGCCATTTCTGTAGAGTGTAGGAAAAGAGACCCTCTAATACAATAGAGAAGTTGGAAAAGCTGAATACATTTTCTCTCTCTAACTTAGCACACATAAAGGGCAAGAGCCAAAAAATTAAATTTTATTTAAAGAATGTTGAGGATGAAAAGCATAGCGATATTAATTTTTCTCCACTGTCACTTTCCACTTTCATCACTGCTACAATTTATTGTACCCACTTGTTCCTGGAAAAGAAAGAGCATAATCGCTTGTTACAGTGATTTCTTTTTAAAATATAGTGTTGTAGGATGTTGAAAAACTAGAAGAAACCAGTGGCTAGTGGTAAATGAAAGAGAGGGAACTTTGTTTGCAAAGATGTGGACAGGGAATAATATTGCTCCTTGAATTTATCCACTAACAAGTCAGTATTAATATCTGTGGGACTTGCCATTTAGAATATTGGTAAGGTAGAATTAGTTGCTACATCTCCATAATTATTTCTTAAAATGGTTTTCTGAGAACCAGGAAAACGTTATACTACTTCTTGTTCCTACTTCCTATTCTAGCTGTTCCAGGTTTCATTAGGAAAATGTGTGGGAGTAAAAGCCAAGCTCTTACTTAACAGAGTGCGTGGTGTGCAGTAAACATTAATTCTCTTCCTCCTTCTCTATCCTTATGCCTTCTGCACTGACCCTAGGATCCACAGACGAGGGTGACAAAAAGTGTCACAGCAGATAGCTCATGAATTGCATCCTTTTCATTAGTTAGCTAAAAATTCTTTCCACTCCTGTCTTCTTCCCTTTGCAGTTTTTTTGTTTTTTGTTTTTTTTTTTTGTTTTTTTTTTTTTTTCCTCCAACAGGAAACCCACTGTTTTTTTGTTTCTCTACCAAAAATGTGTCAGGTTGCCTTCCTTTAGGGCTAGGCCAGCAGGCTCTATGATAGGATCTAGTTTTCTCATTGTATTAGTTTTCCCTTGTTTGAATGAAGAAAGTGATTATAAACCTGGATTACTATTCATTTCATTTTCATCCATGTATGTCATTTATTCATTCATTTGTTCATTATAACATTTGTAGAAGACCCACTGTGTAGGGCTGTGTATGTGTTAAGGGGTGGGAGGGACTAGAGCAGAAGGTTATTGGAACTGAGGCATCTGACCCTCTGTCTCTGCTTTTTAGTGGCTCACAGTCTGGGGTTGTGGGGAGGGTTGGAGAGAAAGACAGGAAGACAAGTAGATACATTTCAAATAAGCATTTACTGAACCCTTGCTGTGATCAAGGAACTGAGTCAAGTTATATGTGGATACCAGGTTTTCCTAAACTTGTTTTTTTCTTTCAAGGAGATAATACTTTAGTAGAGGAGAGAAGACACATCTAATGTAGCAGAACTTTAGGGAGCTTTCTATGTGTCAGTCACCAAACCGCAATAGTACTGGGGAGGTCATTTATTTTCATGTCAATTACATAAAATAATCCTTACTATGCAAAGAAGGTAGAATAGAGACTCTCTGAGCTAGAGTAATTACAGCAGGAATTGTAGAGGAAGTTTGGAGCAAAATAGTCATAGTAGTTAAGGGTTCTGACTTGGGAGTCAGATATATCTGGTTTTGGATCCTGGCTTCGTTACTTAATAGCTATGTGACTTTGGGGGAAGGAGGGAGATAATTGCCTTTTCAAGATTCAGTTTTCCTGCTTGTAAATTGGGGATTATATTGATACTATTTACTGTGGTAGATTGTGTTTTCCAAAATGGTCATATCAGTATCTTTTATCATACATGATCTTACCATATCCCTGTGAAATTCCTGCCGTCTAGCAATAGGGTTTATGTTCCTCCATTTGGTCTTGAGTGGAATGCTGTGACAGCTTTGACCAACAGAGCATAGCAGAAGTGATACTACATGGCTTGCAAGGCTACATCATAAAAATGTTATTCACCTCCATCTTGCTCTGCAGTGTATCTCTTAGAACCCAGCCACCATGCTGGTAGGAAGCCCAAGCAGCCCATGGAGAGTCTCAAGTGGGAGGAATTGAGGCCTCTGGCCCACGGGCCTGGCTGAGTTCCCTTCCAACAGTTAGCCTCAACTTTCCAGCCATATGAGTGACCATCTTACAAGTGGATCCCCCAGCAAGCCCCAGTTGAGTTGCCCTGGCTGACTGTGCTTGGAGCATAGATGAACCATACCTACCCAACCCTGCCCAAATTGTAGTTTCATGGGAAAAATAAAGTGATTGTTGTTGTGTGAAGCCAATAAGTCTGGAGATGGTTTGTTATACAGCAGTACACAACCAGGACGCTTGCCATATAAAGTTGCTAAGAGGAGTCAATGAAATGATACATATAAATCAGCATAAAACTAGTGACCCATTAATGATAGCTCTCTTCATTATTATCACTAGTTAAGAGAAGTTATTTAATAGACGTCAGCATTAGTTCAAAGCAAGGTCACAACCTAAAAAGCTACCTATGAACTTTTGGCATCCAGTAGGTTTTAGGAAACTAATTGTGTTCACTTTTTTTTTTTTTTTTCACTTGCAAAACCCTGCTGTGTATCAGCTTCTGGATCACCTTTCTGCTGATATTGTGCTGAGTTTGTTCTGAACTCTGCGTTCTCTGTTGTTTCAGAGTTTTACTTAGGCTTTCTGTGCCATGGCCTGATGTGTAAACAATGTTTAAACTTCCAGATTATTTTGTGAAAGTCATGCTCAAGGCTGTTATTTTATTAAAAAAATTTTTGTGTGTGTGTGGTAAAAAGTAACACAAAATTTACAACTTTAGCATTTTAAGCATACAGTACAATAGCATTAACTATATGCATATTCTTATACAACAGATCTCCAGAGCTTTTTCACTGTGACTGGAACTCTATACCCACTGATAAACAACCTCCCCTTTCCCTTCTCCCCAGCCCCTGGCAACTACCATTGTACTTTATGTTTCTAAGAGGTTGACTACTTTAAATAATCCCTATCAGTGTAATCATGCAGTATGGCTCTTTTTGTGGCTGACTTATCTCACTTAGTATCATGTCCTCAAAGTTCATCTGAGTTGTAGCACATGACAAGATCTCCTTCTGCTTTAGGCTGAATAATATTCCATTGTATGTATATTCCTATGGTTTCTTTATCCCTTCATCTATTAATTAACATTCAGGCTGCTTCTCCCTCCTGGCTATTGTGACTAATGTGGCAGTGTACACGGTAGTGCAAATGTCGCTCTGCTGTTATTTTTTCCACTTCCTACCAATAGCAGAATCTCATTGAAATGCATTGGAAAGACAGATAGTAGAGGCTTATCTGAGTTCTTTGCCATCTTTTTTCCAACATATCTTAGAGAGTGATACATAATCAGGTAGCCAGACTGCCCAGATTCTTCCTGGGGGTTTCAACTTCATTATGTATATCTATTGTGTAACCGGATGTGATTAGAATTAAACCTCTGCTGGGATTTCTATTACTTTCAGAGCAGTTTCACAAGCATTATTTTATTGAACCCTTGTTGCATGATAGCTATTTCTTTAGTATGGGGAACACAAGGGTACAAATATGGTGTGGATATAAACTCCAATGTATATATTTATTGTGGTATTCAATGTTCTTTACCAATGTAAAATTCACTTATAGACTTGACACAATTTTTTGAAATTACTATTTTTAAAATTAATAAATATTTTAAAATTAATCAATTTTTTTCTAAGATAAATTTTAGGTTTATAGAAAAATTGGGCACAAAGTACAGAGTTTCCATATCCTCTCTTTCCCCAACAGGGCTTCCCTTTTATTAACATTTGTTACAAGCAATGAGCCAATATTGATAATTATTATTCATTGAAGTTCATAGTTTACCTTAGGGTTTACTTTTTGTTTTTTACAGTTCTGTGAGATTGAACAAATGCATAATGCCATTTATCCACCATTATCCTATCATACAGAAGAATTTTACTATCCTAAAAATCCCCTGCAGTCCACGAATGTATCTCTCTCTCACTGCATGTTGCTGGGAACTACCGCTGTTTTTATTGTCTCAATAGTTTTGCCTTTTCCAGAATGGCATATAGTTGGAATCAAACAATCTGTGGCCTTTTTAGACTGGCTTCCTTCACTTAGAAATAGCATTTAAGATTTTCCATTTTTTTTTTTTTTTTTTTTTTTTTTTTTTTTGAGATAGGGTTTCCCTCTTTTGCCCAGGCTGGAGTGCAGTGGCCCAGTCTCAGCTCACTGCAACCTCCGCCTTCTGGTTTCAAGTGATTCTTCTGCCTCAGCCTCCTGTGTAGCTGGAATTACAGGCATCCACCATCACGCCTGGCTAATTTTTGTATTTTTAGTAGAGACAGGGTTTCAGCTTGTTGGCCAGGCTGGTCTTGAACTCCTGACCTCGTGATCTGCCCACCTCAGCCTCCCAAAGTGCTGGCATTACAGGCATGAACCACCGCGCCCACCCCTCATCCATGTTCTTTCATGGCATGATAATTCATTTCTTTTTATCTCCCAATACTGTATCATTGTATGGATGTACCATTGTTTATTCACTGATCTATTGAAGGACATCTTAGTTGCTTCTGAGTTTTGTCAAGTATAAGTTAGGCTACTGTAAACATGCATGTGCAGAATTTGTATAGACATAAGTTTTTTTAAACTCTATTATAAATTACCAAAGTGTTCTCCACACAGGCTATATGAATTTACACTCCCATTCAGCAGTGTATGTGATTCTGTTTACTACAAATCCTTACTGACAGTTAATACTGATGAATTCTTTCATCTTTGCCCAACTGAAGAGTGAATGTGGGTATCTATCTTACTGTTATTTTACTTTATATTTCCTGATTATTAGTGAATCATCCCATTTTAATCTTGGAAGGAACTTTGAGATCTTCTAGTTAATGCTATATTTTAAAGATGCGAGAAACAAGACTAAGAGTATTTTCTTGGCTGGGCATGGTGGCTCACGCCTGTAGTTCCAGCACTTTGGGAGGCCGAGGCGGGCAGATCACAAGGTCAGGAGTTCGAGACCATCCTGCCTAACACAGTGAAACTCTATCTCTGCTAAAAAAAAAAAAAAAAAAAAAATGCAAAAAATTAGCCGGGCGTGATGGCGGGCGCCTGTAGTCTCAGCTGCTCCGGAGGCTGAGGCAGGTGAATGGCGTGAACCCAGGAGGCGGGGCTTGCAGTGAGCTGAGATTGTGCCACTGCACTCCAGCCTGGGCAACACAGCGAGACTCCCTCTCAAAAAAAAAAAAAAATTTTCTTACTTCTTCACTTTCATTTTTCTTTCCTAAGAATATGTTTTTAGTCTCATTGCCTTATGCCCCTCGTTGTGGCTATTGAATTCAGTATCTCATGCCATGGAAATCTTTCACATTTGCCATGTGGGTGGAATATATACAAAGAGAGGGAAAAAAATGAAAGAGTAATACCATGTATTTCTCCCTTGCACCAACTGCAGATTTCTCCCTTACACCATCTTTATTTTCACTAACAAGAAGATTCTGTTTCCCAAACTAATTATATTTGACACAGGCCCTGAACCAGCGTGGGTCCTCAAGCGTTCCCATGAATGACAGAATGAACCCTAAGATGCAAGGAGTGGGAGATGAGGTCCGCTTAACGGTTTGAAAATACCCCTAGATCCCAGTGGCATCTCAGCTCTGCAGCTTGAGCTTGACTTCCGATTCTGCCTGTAGCTGCAGTGGACTGGGAATTACTGATAAGGGAAGCAAGTGTTGACATTTTCCATATTAGGATGGGTTCTCCAGGGAATTCTGACCCAGGCTTTCGTGGTCAGCTCTCTTGAGGCCAGCTTCCCAGAGGCTAGCTTTTGGGACCAGCAGAGTTGACCTCTGGGGCAGGGCAGCCTATGCACTGTCCTCTGAGGCTAGCAAGTTCAAGACACTCTGGTTTCCCCTGGAAAGCCTTTGGAGTATTGGAGGAGGATTGGCTGGGCTGTGATCCAGCCAGTCTGTGTTTTAACTGCCAGGGAATGAATAAGCCTATCTTCCTGACTCCCTGTTTCCCATTAAGAAGCCCGACACCTTGAGTCCCAGGAAGCGTGCCACACATGACTTTAGTGCCCCATGCACACATAAGTTTAATTGCTTTGTGATTGCCTAAAATGTGAAATGAAGGAACACATTGCCTATAAGGATAGCATTTGCGATTCTGTGCATTTCATTTCATCACACCTATTTGTGTCAGTTAAAGCAACATGAAAGTGTGTTTGCTCCTATCTTGATATTGTGTTTCTCTGTGATTTGGAAGAATAACTGCAGATAAGCAAGCTCTGGGTGTGACAGACATGGGGGCAGAGGTGAGACAAGGTGGAGGCTGGGGCGTGGGGAGGGGGTCGGAAACATTGGGCATTCCAGAAGGAGGGAACAATATGTGCAAGGGCTGGGGCCTGCAATAAAGCCTGACATTTTTGGAGGAATTCTTAGGTTTTTTTTCCCCATTGTTGTTGTTTTGGAAGTATAAAAAACACCCATGCCTGATTCTTGGGAAAGATTCATTCAGATAAAATCCCATTGTCACTCAAAGTTATGCTTTCTCACACAACCATTTCAGTCCCCCAGTGCTGGTGGCCCACATTACCACTGCTTCATTGGTCTGGCCACAGTGAATTCTCTCCTGGAAGTGTTTGCTCAGCAAATGCCTTATTCCGGCAAATTTCAGAGCCTGTAGTTTCAATGAACACTCCTGATCATGTGCTGTTTGCATTTTATTCAGAAAAAAATAAAAAATGGGGGGAGAAAAGAGGGGAAGGGATGTGAGCCAAGCAATAGCTGAATGTTTTTTAAAAACTAGATGTTTTGTTTTTCATCAAGTAACAATTACCCAGTTGCGACCACAATCTATTTAGAACTAAAAAATCTAAGCCAGCCTTCCAAGCCCCAAAGAAAACTATGGAAAAAAAAGATCCAGGAAACTTTTAGTACTGGGATGTAGTATCTCCTTTTCATGCTAAGTTTGCAAACCTTGCTACATTGCCACAAGGAGGAGGAACATTTCAACACTGATTAGCATCTGGGCCTCGCAGATGGGGTGTGTTTGTTCGAACAGTGTCTTGGTTATAGGAGAACCTTTATTGGAACAACCGGAAGGGCTCAAGGAATTTATTATATACCAGGTTGCTACTTCCATTAACATGGAGAAGCATCTAAAGGATACATTGTTTGTCACATATATCAATATCAAAGGTTAAAAATAGTGTGGGACCTAGGGATGCACCAGAAAGCTGTGCCAATGGTGAGGATTGGCTGTGATAGGACCAGATGAGAAAGAGCATAAGATAACCATGGAAATCATGGTGCACAGTCACCTGCATGGGGCGGCATGCAGTGTGCATGGGAGAGACCTGCCACATGGAGTGAAGGTGGAAGGGGGAGCCACCTAGACATTCAGAGATGGGTCTTGATGGGATAGGAGAGGGCGTGGACCAGTGAGGATGGAAAGTGCTGGCCCAAACCGTCCCATGCATGCCTTAAAATGAATTTCTGGACTGATTGGAGAGAAAAAATGATTACAATGTTATGGATTCTCTTTCCCACCCCTCATTTTCTCTTACTTTTTTCCCCCATTAATATATTTTATTTTTTAGAAGTTTTAGATTTACTGAAAAATTGACTAGGTAGCACAGTATGTTCCAATATACACCTGCTATCCACAGTTTTCCCTATTATCAACATCTTGCATTAGTGTGGTACATTTGTTATAATTAAGCTAGTATCCATTATTATGAATGAACAACAACAGTTCATTAAGGTTCACTCTATGTGTTGGATGTTCTATGGGTTTTGATAGTTGCATAATGGGCTGGGCATGGTGGCTCATGCCTGTAATCCGAGCACTTTAGGAGGCTGAGATAAGAGGATCACTTGAGGCCAGGAGTTCGAGACCAGCCTGGGAAACACAGTGAGACCCCCATCTCTACAAAAAGTAAAAGAATATCTGGGTGTGGTAATGTGTGACTGTAGTCCGAGCTACTCTGGAGGTTGAGGTGTAAGGATTGCTTGAGGCCAGGAGGTCAAGGCTACAGTGAGCTGTGATCGTGTCACTGCACTCCAGCCTGGGTGACAGAGTGAGACCCTGTCTTAAAAAAAAATAAAAAATAAAAAAGACAGTTGCACGATGTCATGTGTCTACTGTTACAACGTCATACGGAATAATTTCACTGCCTTAAAAATCCACGATGCTTCACCTATGCACCACCCTACCATCCTCCTGGCCTCCAAACCCCTGGCAACCAGTGATTTTTTTTCAGGGATTGAGGGGGTTTCACTATGTTGCCCAGGCTGTTCTCAACCCCTTGGCTTCAAGTGATCCTCCTACCTCACCTTCCCAAAGTGTTGGGATTACAGGTGTGAGCCACTGTGCCAGGCAAACCATTGAACTTTTGACTGTCCTTATAGTTTTGCCTTTTCTAGAATGTTATATAATTGGAATCATATAAGTATGTAGCCTTTTCAGACTGGCTTCCTTCACTTAGAAATATGCATTTAAAACTTATCCATGTCTTTTTGTGGCCTAATAGCTCACTTAAAAAATTGCTGAGTAATATTCTATTGTGTATCTATACTACAGTTTATTCATTCATCTACGGAAGGACATCAGGGTTGCTTGCAAGTTTTGGCAAATAGGAAGAACAGTGCTGTAAACATTTGAGTGCAGGTTTTTGTGTGGACATACATTTTCAACTTGTTTAGGTAAATTATTGCTGGATTGTATGACAAGATTATGTTTAACTCTGTAAGAAGGTACCAAACTATCTTCAAAGGTGGTTACACCATTGCCCCTTGCTTTTTGATTTTCCATGTGACTTTAGTTTGGGGACAGAAATTAATGATAATATGTGGAAAAATGCAGGTACTACTTTTAAGGTGTAATACCCTGATTCCGAAATATCCAGAGAAGCGTGTTGTGCTGGGTGAGATAAAGACTAACAGTATCCTTCAGTATAAGGATATTAATTGTTTACTTAACCAGAAGTTAGGGATCAGAAGGCTTCAGATTCATTAAATAGCTCAAGACTGTTCTCAAGGATCCAGACTCTCTCCCTCTACTCTTCCGTATGTATGTTGGCTTTCTGTCTTCTGCTCATACTTCATGGTCTTAAGATGGTGGCTGTAGCACCAGGCAGCATGTCCCCAAACACTTAGGAAGAAAGAGGAAGGGGAAACACCAAGAGCTGTCCTTCCATTTTGTCCCTTTTATCAGAAAATGAACACCCCAACCCAATGAAAAACCCAGCAGATTTTCTCTGATGTTTTACTAACCCCAAATGGGTTCTGTAGTCACTCTAGCTACATGGAGGCCAGGAAACAGTAATTTGGAGTCTCTGTCATTTCTGCTGTTGGTTTCTTCCTGTAATGATATTCTCACTCACAGCCTGGCCTCATCCATTTATCAAGCAGAATATTGCTGGAGCCACTTGTAACTTTTTGTCACTGTATGGGAGGGGAAATAGCTTCTTCCCATGCATCATCAGGTTCATGACTGAGGCCCTTACAACAAAAAACAGATTGACAATAGAAAAGGATTTGAGGTAAGTTTTATGTGCCACAGGAGCCTTTGTAGGAAGGAAAGACCTGAAGAAGCAGGTAAACCTGTGTATTTTTATGCTTAGGTTTGGTGAAGAGTAGACAGTCTTAGAGATGTATGATTGGACAAAGGGACTATCTATGATCTAATTGTAACGAACTATGGGAAATTTAGCAAGCCTGTTTGATCAGATTCTTCTTGTCACTTCTATGTCTTCAGCTCCTTTCCTCTGGGTGTAGGGAAGGAGTCTCTCTCATATGGTTTGGCTGTATCCCCACCCAAATCTCATCTTCAATTGTAGTTCCTATAATCCCCACAGGTCGTGCGAGGGACCTGGTGGGAGGTAATTGAATCGTGTGGGTGGTTACCCTCATGCTGTTCTCATGATAGTGAGTGTATTCTCACAAGATCTGATGGTTTTATAAGGGATTTTCCCGTTTTGCTTGAATTCTTCTCCTTCATGACGCCTTGTGAAGAAGGACATGTTTGCTTCCCCTTCTGCCATGATGATAAGTTTCCTGAGGCCTCCCTAGCCATGCTGAACTGTAAGTCAATTAAACTTCTTTCCTTTATAAATTACCCAGTCTTGGGTATGTCGTTATAGCAGTGTGAGAACAGACTAATACACTCTCTCATGAGGCTCTTATGAAGTGCTTTAAAGAAAAATCAGAGGCCGGGTGCAGTGGCTCAAGCCTGTAATCCCAGCAGTTTGGGAGGCCGAGACAGGTGGATCACGAGGTCAGGAGATCGAGACCATCCTGGCTAACATGGTGAAACCCCGTCTCTACTAAAAAATACAAAAAAGCTAGCCGGGCGAGGTGGTGGGCGCCTGTAGTCCCAGCTACTCGGGAGGCTGAGGCAGGAGAATGGCGTAAACCCGGGAGGCGGAGCTTGCAGTGAGCTGAGATCCGGCCACTGCACTCCAGCCTGGGCGACAGAGTGAGACTCCGTCTCAAAAAAAAAAAAAGAAAAGTCAAAGTCAGAAAATCCTTCCTCGATTTTATGACCTGCTATAGGAGAAAAGGGGTGACGGGAAAGTAAGAGTGACATTCCTGCTTCTGTTGTTTTCTCAAATGCCAAGGTGCCATGTTTTGGAGTAGCAGGTCCTGAACCCATTACTTCAATGTTCTTATTTTATCTATGCATGAGGGCTGAATTATTCCATCACTTTCAAACTGTGTTTTATGGAGCCCCATATTTCTGACATGAGTGTAGGGGTCTCTGCAGGGAGAGTGAACAGAATTTGAGAGGGCAGGGCTCCAGCTTCCCTCTTCTTCCTAGATAGCATACCTTCATTTACTTAAGCTTCCCTCTTCTTCCTAGACAAGCATACCTTCATTTACTTAAGCTTCCTCCCAGGGTAGAGTTCCTAGGGGTCTTCCTTTGAATTAAACTTCTGCAGCTAAAATTAAGTGTGAAAGCATTCAGTTAGGTGGATGTCTCTTTCAATTCTAAGAGTCAGACTTTTGGACCAAGATGAGACAAGGCTATTAGTCTTGTCCTAAGTCCTTTGCAAAATCCCTAGGATTTTTTGCCTTGAAAACTTTACCAAATACCCATATTGTGCACAGGTTGGAAGAAAATTGTTTTGTCTTCTGTCCTCAAGAAAAGGAATTTCTTTGCCATTTAAAAGTGGCTTAAATCTTAGCTCTTCCTTGTCAAGTTGATGGTCTGGAGGGGGAAGATAAGAAGATGGCCATCAGTTTAAGTGTTATTCCTAAAAAGTAGAAGTTTTGATCTTTCCTGGTATCTCCAAATGGAATTTATCAAAGATTCTGGAGTAACTGAAAGGGGTGATCTGTATTCTCTTCCACTGTTTCCTAAATCTCTCACACGTTTGTGTGAAATTTGCAGACTTTTCAGATGGACATTTAATATATGATATAGTATTAATCTGGGTTGGAAAATGTTCTGGGCTTTTAAAGTATATCTTAGTTAAAATGCTTTGTAATTTGCATATATGCCCTGAAGTAATTTTATGGAATAGAAAATACATGAAAACAAAACAGAAACTAGGTCTATGCTGAATTTGCTGTTGGGTGAAACTGGCTTTTTTTTTTTTTTTTTTTTTTGAAATAACTCCAGTGGTTTCATGGTCCACACAGCACATTGTGATCTATGGACAGTGTACTGATGCAGATTCTGCCTGTCTGATCCTGGAAGGTACACTGGCTTTCCAGGCTTGTTGGTGCAGTATTTAAATAAATGAGCCCTGCTGTGTGTGAGACAAAGGGCCTCTGTACTAACTGAGCATATGCTATCTGATGTTCTATATTTACATGTGTCATCTCATTAACAATGTATTCTCCCATTTTGCTGCGGAAGACAGTGACACATCAAACTTGTACCATATTAAATAGCTAGGAAGTGTCAAAGTTGGAGCTAAAGTCTCCCAGAAGCCTGTATATTTGTTACTAAATCAGTAACTCTGCTTCACTAAATTAATTGGCATTCTTCACATAAATTCAGGGGGAAGGGAACTAGTAAATTTTGGAATGCATTTTTGTGCCAGATAATTTGCACATTTCAAATTGTTTAATCCTCACAACAACCCTGGGGGAAGGGGGTTTATGCCGTGTGTGGAACGGGAACTATAGCATTACTCCCACTTCAGGTCACAGGAAATTGAGGATTGAAATTATGGAGGAAATGGGCCCTTGAAGAGCACGTAATCTCCCCTAAAGATGTAGCAGTAATGATGCTGCAGATGACTTTAGGTGGTGGAACTTCTGGCCTCTTTATGAATTTGTAAAATTCCCACCAAAACAGAGTTACTCAGCGTATTCTGAATACTGGAGGCTGATGTCATGCATTATCCGAAAGCATGATGAATGTTTATCTACCCAAAGAATAAGATGAAAGGTTTTGATTTTCCTCCTTCTCCACATACTTGACAGCAGCTAGTGGGCAAATACTTGGCTTCCCTACCCTGTGTGTGCTGGGCTTTTGTTGGGCTGAGGTCAAGGAATAGCATGTGCCTGGTGCAAAGTGGCTATGCCCAGGGCTTCCTGAGAGTGGGTTTGTGCCCTGGCCATGGTAGAATGCAAAGTTGGTGGTCCCTTCAGTGAGAACTCACTGGCAGAAAATCCTCACACAAAACCTAAAACTTAGATTGATCTGCAACAAAATTGTTCAGGAACCCACTGCCTCCACTCCAGTCCTGGGAGAGATTTGCTCCCATCTCTGTCTCCATTCTGCAAGAGTTTGTTGGATGTGGTCCCAGCCCTCATGGGCATTTCCTGGCAGAGGCTGGGCAGGCTATGACATCACGGCAGGGGGCAGATCAAGGAGGAGCCAGAACCTGGAACCCCTGTGCCTCTGGATCCAGGTGGCTCCTGGATGGGAAGGCAGAAACTCAGCAGGAGAGTGAGGATCGCCATTCGCCCAAGAGGCAGGATGTGGACTCTGACCAGAGGGCTCAGCGACAGGTACCAGGCAGGCATTGGCTCATTGGGCTGGTACAGGTAGATAAGCATACATATGGGATACTGCTCCATGCCCTACTAAGCTGTAATGTTCATGGAGCTGGGTTTGGCCTGCAGGAACAGGGTGCCTTGAAAGAAGCCTTCCTGTGCTTCTTGGGGGCGAAGGAGGGACTCACGTTGTAGATGCAGACCTGGCTTATGAGTCTAGCAGGGGGCCGAGTCTAGCAGAATGGTCGAAGTGCTGCCCCAGCTGAAGTTATCCTTCTCTCCATTTTCCGAGAGGAATTAATCAGTGTCGGTGCAGCAGAAAACTTAGGATAAGATGATAGCAGCAGTACACACGAGCAGGGGGCGTCCTCCCATCCCACATTCTTCCTTGTCATTTCCTTAGGGAAGGAAATCTCAGCCCTTTAGTTTCCTTGCATAGAAAGGTTGACTTTTGTTTCAAGTGTCCAGGAATCTAACATCAGGAGGTAAATACAATCCTGGAAACAAAGCAGAAAGATAAACAAGGTTAGTGAATCCATCCCTTTCTGGTTCCTCCCTGAGTTGCCTTGTCTTTTTTCTTGAATGGAGCAGTGAAGAGGGCTTCAGAAGAAAGACAATAATGATTAATCGACTGTTTACATTTCCATGACTATATGGATTGGGTTTTTGTTTGAAGGAAACTTTGATGTTTTGAACATAGGAAGGGAAAATAAAACCAAAATAGTAACCTCCTTTCTTTCTAGGTGATGAGAATAGAGTTCAAAAGCCCTTTGCTGCTTTTCCATGTATTTATACAAAAAAAAAAATAACCCTGGGGCAGAAAAGGTAGTACCTCTTTACTAGCATCTATTATGTGTCAGGGAGGCTCTGTGCTAGAGCTCTGTGAGCTCATTTAATTCTCACAGCAGTCCTAATGAAATGTGTATTATTGGCCGTCTTTTATTAAATTTAAATTTAAATTTTAAGTTCTGGGATACCTGTGCAGGATGTGCAGGTTTGTTATATAGGTAAACGTGTGTCATGGTGGTTTGCTGCACCTATCAACCCATCACCTAGGTATTGAACCCAGCATACATTAGCTATTTTTCCTAATGCTCTCATTAGCTATTTTTGCTAATGCTCTCCCTCCCTGTATCCCACCTGCTGACAGGTATGTTGTTGTGTGTGTTGTTCTCCTCCCTGTGTCCGTGTGTTCTCATTGTTCAGCTCCTGCTTGTAAGTGAGAATATGCAGTATTTGGTTTTCTGTTCCTGTGTGAGTTTTCTGAAGATAATGGCTTCCAGCTCCATCCATGTTCCTGCAAAGGACATAATCTCATTCCTTTTTATGGCTGCATAGTATGGTGTATATGTACTACATTTTCTTTATCCAGTCTATTGTTGATGGGCATTTGGGTTGGTTCCATGCCTTTGCTATTGTGAATAGTGCTGCAGTGAACATATGCATGCATGTATTTTTGTAATAGAATGATTTATATTCCTTTGGGTATATACCCAGTAATGGGGTTGCTGGGTCAAATGGTATTTCTGGTTCTAGATCTTTGAGGAATCGTATTATCCATCTTGATGAGGAAAGTGAGGTGCACAGAGGTGATACTGCCCAAAAGGAAATCACGGGCAAACAGATCTGAGGGGTCCAGCTGCATCTTCACAGGCATGCGGTCCATAACGCCTTTTGTGCATGGATGCTGCCCAATGGGGCTGTCTTACAGATGCCTTTTATGACCTATACATTTACCCTATGTATTCCTCATAGAGTTGATCCAAAGATGGGCTTGAGCCTACTATCAATTTTCTGTCAAACCTTTGAGAACTAAATATTTTGCTTTTGAGCATGAGATATTTTAAGTGTTGTTATTCAGAACAGAAGAAAGGGAAATGACAAATAAAATTAACAAAGTCTAATTTGAGAGATCATGAAACAAGTGTTAAGTTTTTTTGTGGGCCTTATGTTGTTTCTTGCCTTGATATATAAGTAAATTAAGTAAGGTTCAGTTGACTATATATTTTGCAGACATTCTAACCTGTTCATTACAGTTTACTACTGTGGTTGCCTATATTCCAGCCAGTTTCTTTCTGTCTGAGAAAAGTTCCTTTCTTCAGTCTACCTCAGTCTCTCTTTGGGTTCAGCTACCAGGTAGACAGGTAGTCTTTTATAACGCAATATAGTCATATTTAATGTTCTTCTTTTTCTTACTCAGTGGAAGCACTTGATGCCACCAATTGTCCTCTTATCACTCCTTTGCCAACGTCCTATGGAATTTCATGTATAGTAATTTCAGAATAGCTAATTTCTGGCTAACACTTATTGAACTCCTGTGATATTGTAGTGTAAAGGAAAAATATATACATCTAACACTTGGAAATAGGCAAATAGGTAAAAGTATAACTGCATGTCCCTTCAATGTCATACTGAATTATTGCCCCCACTCAAGATTATCCAATTCTCTAGGAGTAGGTGGCTTTCTCTGCTATTGTTTAATTTACTATTTGCTGTTGGTTAGGATATTGTACCATCCGTAAGGGTACATGAATACCTATAGAAAATGGACAGTGATGCAAAGGATTTCTGTGTGATTGCAGTGTGAATGATTCTTGCCCATTAGAAAAGATAGTCCCAAAGTACCATTTTGACATCCTATAAAGCATTACTTAGGTTTTTTATCTACTTCAGCAATCTTATTTGATCATTTTTTTTTCTTTAATGGACTATATTAGTGGCTCTGACATACATCATACATTTTACTTTTTTTCTTTTTTGTTTTGTTTTATAGAGACAGAGTCTCGCTATGTTGCCCAGGGGTCTTGAACTCCCGGACTCAAGCAATCCTCCCATCTTGACCTCCCAGAGTAGTGGGATTATAGGCATGAGCCACTGTGCCAGGCTGCTTTATGCAACTTAATCTTCATGTAAATCCTCTTAGGTGAGCTTATCATTATGTCTACTGTGCTTAGAAAGAAAGGAAGCTCAAAGGTGTTTAAATGGCCTGATACAGGATGGATGGCTTAGTAATTTGGAGCCACCAAGGGAGCAAAGGTTTATCTGAATAAGGTCCACTGTTGAATACACTTTGTGATGTCACCGTGAAAACACATTATTCTCACCAAGGACTGCAATGATGAAGTGCAGCTGAGGATGACTCCATAAGGTGCACAAAAGAATGTAGATTAATAAAAGGAAGAAATAAGTAAAGGCAAAAAGGCTGAGACTGCCTACAAAAAACTATGATGCTATTGCATTTTTTTCTAACCATTAATCAGAAATAAAGTGTGCAAAATGTCGGTGCACTTGTTTTTATTCATCGTAGCACTACACAGATTTTACTTGGAAAGTCCCTGTCTCCTACCTCAGCCCTGAATATTTGTTTACGGTGTGTATATAGAGAAGTGGTTTAAAATAAGAAGTAGCAGAGGTGCTTGCTTTACATTAACGGAGCAAAACATACAAGACATTGAGAGAGAAGAAGAGCCATAATTGCTTCTAGACTCTAGCCAAACCCTGGGTTTTCATCTTTCAACATGTGAATGTACAGTTTCTAAATTCAGCTTTTTATCACTCTGGGGTGTTTTCACTTTTTCTTAAGGATCTCATCAAGTTCTGAAAACAAAATTGGTTATAACTTACTTTCCTTAAAAGGAAATAGATGAAGTGTGTGCTATGAAATTAAGTCAACAATGGGCTGCCCTAATTCTAGAATTACTGGAAATGATTAGGGAAGCATACATGGTAGGTGGCAGTGAGAGAGGCAGGATGAGCAACTCTTTTTTTTTTTTTTTTTTTTTTGAGATGGAGTTTCACTCTTGTTGCCCAGGCTGGAGTGCAATGGTGTGATCTTGGCTCACCGCAACCTCCGCCTCCCAGGTTCAAGCGGTTCTGCTGCCTCAGCCTCCCGAGTAGCTGGGATTACAGGCGTGAGCCACTGCGCCTGGCCTAGGATGAGCAACTCTTAAAACACAGCTCTCTCTCTCTTTCTAGTATTGTAAAACTACTCCTAGCTATGCTCATGATAATTACTGCAGGAGGTAACACTGGGAACTAAAATGTAATTAAACTACTCAGCCTGCCATGATATTCATCCATGACTGCAAACTTTGGCCTTGAAACATTCCAGTAATCAGACTCAGTGAAAATTTGCTGGGGTCTCAAGTTTAAGATATTGGGAAATTGGTTTTGTGTCTCGAGGTGCTGAGTTACCAACACCTACTCTTCTCATCTGCATCCTGATCAAAGGCACCCCCACTGCCATGCGCTTAATCCAGAAGCCCCCCAGGCACTCCTGATAACTCTCAGCCCTTCACTTCTCACATTCCTGCAAAATTCTGCAGATCTGGTGTTTCTATGGAATCTGGTCTCTGTTTCCTCCACACTGCTCCTGCCCTAGATGAACCCTCATCAGCCTCTGTGCTCTGGAAGACACTTCCATTGTCTCCTCACGTATATTCTTATGCACCTCGCTTCCCTTCTGTTCCCCAATTATTCTCCTTCTGCAGATGGGGTTCCTTAGGTCGTTGTAAGAATGTGCATGATCTTGGCACTTGGCTTCCAAACCTTTAGAGATTCATGTTTCTTATCAGCCCTGGTGTAGGCTCTTGCTGAGTGTCTGAGGCCTGTCTGATCTAGCTCCTGTCTCCTTGTTCTCTAGTCTCCCCCCACCTGTCACTCAGCTTAGCTCACAGTCTGACTGAGGCCCTATTTACATCTTCTTTCAGGTTTTTGAACATGCCAGACCATGTTGAGCTGCTCCTTGGTGCTGGACTACTTCCCCCTCCACCTGGTCAAGCATCTCCTTCTCACTGATTTCCTGTAGCTTTCTAGTAATAGTATTCTGTAAGAGACCATTTTCTCCTTTGGAGCAGGGCATTGTCCAACATATATTAGTGTCCCCGGGCCTAACAGGGAGAGGCTCCCCGTAAATATAAGTGGTATGAATGAATGAATGAGTAAAAAGAGGTATTTCTTGCATCAAAAAGTTAAGGCAGCTTACCTCTACTTAGCCATGGAAAAATTGTGTGAGTAGGACTTAAGGTATTCTTCTATTTTCCATAAAGCATATCATCTCTCCTTTCCACCGCTTTATCCTATCTAGGGGGCACAGCAGGGAGCACTTATACCATAGAAGGCAGAAAAGTTACAGATCAAGATATGCCCAAGGCCCTTCTAATTCAGCCTCTCTTTGGAGTATGTAGGCCAATCTTTATGGACTTGAGCATAAAAAAAGGGGATCTGAGCATAAAAAAGCAAGTTGAGGAACAAATGAACAGTGATTTTGGTTTTGGATAAACCAAAACCAGGCACCACTTGACAGCAGGCAAGGGAAAGGCTGCAGCTTCACCTTTCTGTGATATTCCCACCAAAAATGCATAACCTGAATCTAATCAGTAGCAGCACCAGACAAATCCAAATTGAGGAACAAAATAACCAGTCCATAGTCTTCAAAAGGGTTAAAGTCAGAAAAATCAAGGGAAAACTGAGGGAAGCACTTTAGAATGAAGAGACTGAAGAGACACAACAGCTTAAAGCAGTGTGGGATTCTGAACTGGATTTTCTTTTTTAAGTAATATACTATAAAGTACTGTTATTGGGACATTTGGTGAAATAATGTGCTATAAAGTACATTATTGGGACATTTGGTGAAATTTGAACGAGGTCACAAGAGCAAATATTATTAAATGTTAATTTTCTGATTTGAAAGGTTGTGTGGTGGTTATATAGGAGAATGTCATTGTTTGTTGGAAATCTAGACTAAGGTATTAGTGGGTGGTGAGCCATTGGGTTGGCAAGTTATTCTCAAGTGGTTCAGGAAGAAAGAAATGTATTTATATTATAGCTTCAATTTTTTGTGAGTTGGAGATTGATTCAAAATAAAAGTGTTTAAAAGAAAAAAAATTAATGAACAAGCTTAGACTTTTCCCCGTGGACAAGTTGCCCAGGAAAGATGTTTTGTATTATGTCCTGATGGAAATGTTCACAGAAGTGACCTTGGTAGACCTTGGAATGAGTTGGGGGTGGGGAGGTGGTGAAGCCAAGGGGCACACCCAAGAGAACACCTGCATCCTTTCTCAGCAACCCTCAGGAGGTGGCCTTAAGTGCAGACAGGCTCAGAAGACAGCAGACTCCAGGGGAGCACAGTTACCTCCTAGGGCAGGTGCAACTAGCAGGTTTTTAGTGACTGGGAAGCAAGAGGCCAATTTGATGATTTATTGTAGAAAATGTCATCAAGAGCACTGGTACTCAGACTAGCAGATTTCCTCCCTGTAGGCAGATGTCGAGGGAAGGAGTTGTAATCAGGAGAATGTTTGGTAAATGTAGAATCACAGTGAGAAGAGCTAGCCAGTATGATCAGAAAGTCCAGAAGCCTCCAGAGCCAGGACAGCTCCATCCCCCCATTCTGTAGGGAGGCCTCACACCTGGCAGCAGACATGGAACAGAGAGACTAGAGTGGGCCCACCCTCCCTTGTATAGAGCTGGGGTAGCCTGGTAGTGCCAATTTGCTCAGATTTCATGGTTGGCCACCTCTGCTTCTGACTGATGTGCTCTTGCTTTAGATATGCGAATGGCCTCAGCTAGGTTGTTACCAAGTTCTGCCAACTGCAAAGCCCCATGGACTGTTGAATGGCTTTGCAGATCTGAGGTCTTGTGTTAATTCTTTCTGGATTGGTTTTATACGTTAACTGTCAGAGGCATATGCCACTTTATTCAGGTTCCTTAGAGCTTCTCCTTGCCACCCTGTACTTCCTCAGAGACCACTGGCCATGTGGGAACTTGAGTTAGAGAGATGCTGACCTCTAGAGTAGCAACTTCCCTCTTTCTGTTTTGTTTTGCTTAGTTTTGAAGTCTGGAGCCACATCAGAGGAAAGAAAGATTATTTAAAAAAAAAAATGTTTACCATCCTGGAATATTTTATTATCTCTAGAATTCTTTAACTTCCCTGGGTTGCAGACTTCCTTTCGAAATTTAGCCAGAATATCTATATTTCTCATTTGAGAACAGTGTGTCTCCCCTTCTGGAAACTCAAGTTCTTCAATTTCTGGGTGCGAAGTCCATGCAGGGCCATCGCATGTGTGTGGAGATTACAGTTCTCTTTCTACAACTGAATGCTGTCTTAGGGTGGAACACACACTTCCCCCACAGGCTTTGCTGCTCTTTCTTGCACAGGTGGCCACTTCTCCTCCTGCAGGCCTTCTGGGTACTTAGCCCTGGAACCTGTGGTCCCAAATGGTTCCTTGTATAAAAGCCATCTCTTCCCTGGTGAGCGTTACATGGGGGCTTGCCCAAATCTTGATGCTCTTGAGTAGTAGAGGCTGTTTCTGAAGAGGTTCCTGAAATCAGGAACGTGGCATGCAAGTCGGCCCCCAGCTGGGGGTTCTGGACAGCTCGGTGGTTAGAGACCCACCATGAAGGTGTGGGTCCTTCTATGAGTAACGAAGGCCCTGTGCACCTCCTGGAATAAACGCTGTTTTCTTCAAAGAATTTTTAGAGAAGAAGTACATATACAGATTGGCTCACACTGGTCCAACCTAAGAGTCCTCAACTTACTGTAATTTTATATTTTGTTTTATCTTTTGTCATAATATTATAAGGCTTTGCACACAAATGCCTTTATAAATAACTACTTCTGGGCTGGGTGTGGTGGCTCGTGCCTGTAATCCCAGCACTTTGGAGTGCTGGGCTGGCAGATCACTTGAGGTCAGGAGTTCAAGACCGGCCTGGGCAACATGGTGAAACCCCGTCTCTACTAAAAATACAAAAATTAGCCAGTCATGTTGGCAGGCACCTGTAATTCCAGCTACTCAGGAGACTGAGTCAGGAGAACCACTTAAATCCAGGAGGTGGAGGTTGCAGTGAGCTGAGATCAAGCCACTATGCTCCAGCCTGGACGATAGAGCAAGACTCCATCTCAAAAATAAAAAAGAAAGAAAGAAGAAAGAGCTGTGGGGGAGGAAGGGAGGGAGTGAGGAAGGAAGGAAGGAAGGAAGGAAGGAAGGAAGGAAGGAAGGAAGGAAGGAAGGAAGGAAAGAAGGAAGGAAGGAAGGAAGAGAGGGAGGGAGGGAGGGAGTGACTACTTTCTCAGAATATGCCTGATTTGGGCTTGATTTGAACATTGAACCACTTCCCTCTATCACATATTCAGTTGGGGATGGGAAACAGTGTCTACAGGGTCACCAGGTCAATTTGGTGTCCTGCCCTGGCCACCTGTGTGCCCTGGCAGTTGTCTATAACCAGATTGTCCTCTCATCTAAAAGTGCAAACTCCTGATAAGCTCATGGCCCTCAACACCTGGTAGATAGAAGCAATAGCATGAGGGCCGGGGGGTGGCGGTGGTAGTGGGTCCTAAGCACCTATAAGTCTCAAAGAGCAGAGACTTGGTTTCCATTTTCAAACAAACCAAAACAAACCCATTAGCCCCATATGAACTCTGCCATTAGTCTTTGACATCTGTTTGATTTTTTTACTGGGTCAGGGATGGTGATGAGTCCTAAACTATGGGGACCATGAAAAGGATTAGGAATAGAATCACTGGAAACACATGCTATTCAAAACAGGTGGGGCCTGAGGTCTGCTTAGGAACCTGTAGGTTTTGCTTTTTATCTGTCCCTGGGCCACTGTGTTCTGGGAATCAGAAAAAAAAAAAAAAAAAAAAAAGGCAGAATGTAATAAGAAATTTGCTCCTTGGGGCACCCTACTGACCTGTGTCTTTGTCAGTCAGATTCCCTGTTTGATGGGGGGAGTTCTGCCACCCCGCACTCTGTGAGACCTTCCCTTGCACAGTGAGTGCGGGCTTCATGTGAAACCATTCATACTCCATGCAAGTGGCGCAAGCCTGACAGCTGTGAAGGAATGCTTCTTGGGTTCCTGCTCAGTTAAGGGGCTGACTTTATGTTCATAGTGACAGCTGCAAAATACAGATTTAGGGTGGGGGCACTAGCTCTAAATTCCTGTTACCATTTGTGTTTTTAAAAAGTCTGCATTTTTATGTCTATGGTGCAGCTTTACAACTTGCTGCTGTGATAGCCTATACACAGCCATTTCTTGTTCTTTTGATTTTTTTTTTTTTTTTTTTTTTTTTTTTGAGACGGAGTCTCGCTCTGTCGCCCAGGCTGGAGTGCAGTGGCCAGATCTCAGCTCACTGCAAGCTCCGCCTCCCGGGTTTACGCCATTCTCCCGCCTCAGCCTCCCGAGTAGCTGGGACTACAGGCGCCCGCCACGTCACCCGGCTAGTTTTTTTTGTATTTTTTAGTAGAGACGGGGTTTCACCGTGTTCGCCAGGATGGTCTCGATCTCCTGACCTCGTGATCCGCCCGTCTCGGCCTCCCAAAGTGCTGGGATTACAGGCTTGAGCCACCGCGCCCGGCCTCTTTTGATTTTTTAACCAAGTGATTTCTGGAACCAGAGCATGGGTGACTTCTTGGGGGATGAAAGCACTAGGGAATCTGAATTTCAAGAGGTAGGATAGGGAAGGCTATGAGATTTTGGAAGTTGGGCAACATGAGAGAGACTGTGGGAAGCATGCCTTTCTGCTTACGGTGATTAATTTTTGTTTCAAAGAGCAGCTCTCCGTAATGAGGGTTGCACATGCTGGAGAATTAGTAAGAATCTTGGGGGATGCCTGCGCTTCATTCTTTATGCATACCCCTAGGTGGAGGTGGAAGTATTTGGTTCCCCTACACTCTTGACAGACTCTTCCCTATGGTTAAAGGAGAACTGAATTTCCCAGCAAAAGCTGGATATCAGAGTCTGGAGACTCCTATGTCTCCCTACTACCTGTGCCCAGGCTATTAGTCCTGCCTCTTCATGCTCCACAAGGTGGCAGGATGGAAGGTTTGTCTTCCACCTGGACAGTTCCTGACTCTTGGAGACTCTTGCATGCCTGAGATGCTTTAGCAGTGGACTGAAGTGTGCAGATTTCAGGTGACAACTTCATTGCTTCCGCTAGAGGAAATAGACATGTTGGTCTACATGCGCATCAACACGATGGAGGAAAAAATGCTCAACGTTTCAAAATAGACTTTTAAAAACATTACCGAGACTGTTTAGTGCCTTAAAAAAAAATCCTTTTGAACGTTGACAGTCCTTTCCTCCATATATAAAGGAAAGGTTTTATGTGGCTGTTTTGCTTAATGTGGGCTGGTTTTATTTTGGACTCTTTGAAACCCAGCGTGAAGGCTAAAATTCTGCTCTGTGGAAAAGTAAAAATGAAAGGAACTGCCTGGTTTGGGTTGTGCCAAATTAAAGTGACAAGGGACAGATAACAGGGCACAGCCATGCCCACAAATTAGTCCTCTCTAATTTGCTGCTGTGGAAAGTAGTGCTTTGGTGTTACATTGCTATTTCTTTCCTTGAATTAAAGTTTAGAAAAGAAAGCCTAGTTTGCTCAAAAGAGAAAACTGGAAAAATGTAAGCCCATCAATATTGAAACAGCCCATGGTTTCCTGTGTTCAGGGAATTGTTGGAGGAAGTTCTGCTTCAAAAACATGTAAATTACGTGGTTTTATTTTAGAAGCCGCACTTCTAAAATGTGTATTGGATTATTTTGTGTGCTGCTTAAAGGTAACCCTTCCAAAGCTCTTGTTGACATGCAGAACGTCTTTTGTGTGGGTCAGGTGATGGTGGTATTTTTATTTTAAAAACTTTTTTAAAGACATGGTCTCTCTCTATTGCCCAGGCTGGAGGGAAATGGCACAATCATAGCTCACTGTAACCTCTATCTCCTGGGTTCAAGAGATCCTCCTGCTCAGCCTCCCAAAGCACTGGGACTATAGGCATGAGCCATGCCCAGCTGGTGGCAGTCTTTTATGTGGTTTTTTTTTGCACGTGATGTGCCTTGGCATCACGGAGTGAGTGCAGCATCTTTCTCCATGATGTTATTGGGATCCAGGAGGACATGTGGTTTTCCCAGTCAGTGTGCCCTGCTCCAAATTATAATACTCCTCCTCCCTGATTACAACTTCTCAGAAAGCTGAAATGTCATTCTTTGAAATGTGGTGGCACATGATTATAATATTACCAAAAAAAAAAAAATCAGATACATACGTTGTGTAATAAAAGTCAGGATTACTTATTACAACACCGTACCAAAAAAATGCAGTATTTCAGTCCTGGTAAGTCTTGTTTTGTTCTTAGTATCTGCGTATGTTAAGGGGAGACCTGTTGTCTCTGTATCGAGTTGTCTGCTCCTCTGGTGGTGAGCACTTTCACACTCATAGGAGGCTTTCATTCATCTGTCTGGATAATAATGGCTCATTTCACACTCTGACTTTTAAGGCAGTGTTTCTCAAAGTGTGTTCCACAGATTGTTACTAGATGGTGATGTTTAAAGGGTTCCTTGCACTTTGGAAGGCCAAGGCTGGAGGATTGCTTGGGGAGACCAGTTTGGGCAACATAGAGAGATCCCATCTCTACAACAAAATGTAAAAAATTAGCCAGGTGTGGTGGCCATGTACCTGTAGTCCCAGCTACTCGGGAGGCTGAGGCGGGAGGAACTCTTGAGCCCAGGAGGTCAAGGCTGCAGTGAGCTGTGATTGTACCACTGCACTTCAGCCTGGGTGACAGAGTAAGGGCCTGTCTCAAGATAAAATAAAGGGTCCCATGGTTGAATAAATTTTAGAGACACTAGGATAAATCAAACCAAACAGATTGATTTCCTGAAGGAGTTTTCTGAGCCTTTTCTATACAAAAGTACACCATGACTTTTCAGGACAGCGAATGGAATAGACATCTGGTTTCCCACATGTCTAAGCGCCTGCTTGGAAAACACTGCCTCAAAGTTTGGCTCTGTATGCCTGTCTGGTGTGAATCGTGTCCCCTAGAAAGACGGTATATTCGAGTCCTAACCCCCCAGGCCCTTAGAATGTTTCCTTGTTTGGAAATAGGGTAGTTTTAGATGCAATTAGCTAAGATGAGATCATACTGGAGTAGGGTAGGCCCCTAATCCAATATGACTGGTCCTTGTAAAAAGGGGACATTTAGAGATAGAAGCACATACAAGAAGAACACGGGCCGGGCGCGGTGGCTCAAGCCTGTAATCCCAGCACTTTGGGAGGCCGAGGCGGGCGGATCACAAGGTCAGGAGATCGAGACCATCCTGGCTAACACAGTGAAATCCCGTCTCTACTAAAAAACACAAAAAACTAGCCGGGCGAGGTGGCGGGCGCCTGTAGTCCCAGCTACTCAGGAGGCTGAGGCAGGAGAATGGCGTGAACCCGGGAGGCGGAGCTTGCAGTGAGCTGAGATCCGGCCACTGCACTCCAGCCTGGGTGACAGAGCGAGACTCCGTCTCAAAAAAAAAAAAAAAAAGAAAAAAAAAAAGGAAGAACACGGCGTGAAGATTGGAGTGTTGCTGCCATAAGCCAAGGAACTACCAGGAGCTAGGAGGGAGACCTGGAACAGATGCTTCCCTAGTGCTTTCAGAGGGAGCAGGGCCCTGTTGACATCTTGGCCTTGTAACTTCTGGCCTCCACGACTGTGAGACACTTTGTGATGCTTTGTCAAGGCAGCACTCGGAACGAATCCACTGGCACTCTTGGGTCGAGTTTAGTACCTCAGACTTCTTTTCAAGAGGGGCCAGAGCCATATCCCTTGTGCTAGAAGCTGCATACTCAAGTGCCTCTCTGGTTCTTTCTTTTCTATGGATTTATTCTTTATGCTATTTGTGATGTTTTCACTGGGGCCCACCCTTACTTCCCATTGATCTGGAACAGAGGTTTTTTTTTTTTTTTTGTTGAGACGGAGTCTCGCTGTGTCGCCCAGGCTGGAGTGCAGTGGCCGGATCTCAGCTCACTGCAAGCTCCGCCTCCCGGGTTCACGCCATTCTCCTGCCTCAGCCTCCCTAGTAGCTGGGACTACAGGCGCCCGCCAGGTCGCCCGGCTAGTTTTTTGTATTTTAGTAGAGACGGGGTTTCACCATGTTAGCCAGGATGGTCTTGCTCTCCTGACCTCGTGATCCGCCTGTCTCGGCCTCCCAAAGTGCTGGGATTACAGGCTTGAGCCACCGCGCCCGGCCTGGAACAGAGGTTTTTTACTCTTGCTATATATTAAAGTCATTTGGGGAACAGGAACAAAACAAAACAAAACAAAACAAAACTGTCTGGGCCTCACCCCAGGGCAATTAATTGAGACTCTCTGGGAGTGAAGATCAAGTATTTTATTAAAAACTCTCAGTCAATTACAATGTGCATGCGAGACTAATAACCACTGAAGGAAGCAGACACTAGGCTGTGTGCAGGGATGGGCTGGGGGAGGAGGCTCCAACCAAAATTTGGCAGGGAATGGGAGGCTCTTTGTTGAAACCAAGAACACTTGGGCTGCATGCCTGACTGACCTGAGTGTGGACCCTGGATCTCTACTTACCTGACCTGACTGTGGGCTGTGCATCTCTACTAACCTGAACTGAGTGTGGACCCTGCATCTCGACTAACCTGACCTGAGTGTGGACCCTGCATCTCTACTTACGTGCTGGGACCAGTTGCAGGTAGTTTAGCTGCTCTCTCCTGTGGTGTCCTGATTTAACACTTAGGAATAATAATGACTTCCTAGGAAGGCTGTCGTGAGGGTCTGTGGGAGGCTGTGTATAAGGGCAGTGAGTCCAGGGCTGTAAGTACTATGGGGAGACAAACTGGACTACCCCTCTCCAGCCCCCACCCCCTTTTCTCAGTGGTTTCCCTAGGTAGGAACCATCTACTTCCATCACCTTCTGCCCATTTTCCAAACCTAGTCCTTGATTCCTGCCTCCAGCCCTCCCTCCCCAGCTACCTGCTTAAAACAATTGCAACATCCGATAGGTTTCCAAATCCAAGGCGACTTTCTGTCTGCACACCGTTTCTTCACAAAGAAAACACATTTGTTGAGGAAGTATGCTGATTCCTCAAGGAACCAGCTCCAGGGCCAGGCATGAAATCACTGTGGCTTGCACCACTGTGGGTTGCAGGCACTTCCTTAAAGGTGAAGTCATTCTGGGTAAAAAGCAGGCAACTAACACACAGCATCTGAAAGACTGCCCTGGAGCTCTCCAGTTGAGGAAGGGCCTAGATCTTGGTGAAGTTTCTGGCTCCTGCCTGGATTACAGTCAGCTGTGGAGCACATAACACTAGGGACTTCCTGGGGAATCGGCATCTCCGGAAGCTGGGTCTGGCACTGGTAGTTTCCAAAGTTCTTCAGGCGGTTCCTCAAAAGCTCTAGGGGCGGTTCTGCCTCTGTGAAGGCAGATTGGCCACCCCTTCGTATTTTGTGTGTCTGCATGCATTTTGCCATGTGGGAAGCTAGGCGCTCGCTCAGCTGTTCACTCAACAAATGCTTATTAGGTGGCAATACCTACCAGACCCTCTTCTAGACACGGGATACAGTGAGAAATCATACACTCGTGCTTGCATGAAGCTTCTTTTCTATTCAGGGATCCACAAAATAAATAAGTAAACAAATGTCTGAGATGATTTCAGACCCTGAGAAGTGCCGTCAAGAAAATAAAACGAGGGAGTGGAGTGGGAAGGAGAGGGAGCACCATTTTAGTTAGTAGCCAAGTCACGCTTCTCTAAGGACACTTGAATGGAAACCGGAGTGAAGAAAGGGAGTGAGCCACAGGGCAGTTTGGGAAATGTTGTGGGCAGCTGAATAGCCCTGTGCTTGGCCTGCTGGTGAACAGCAGGGCCAATGTGGCTGGAGGGGAGGGGAAGATGGAATGAGGAACAGAAAAGGGGCCAGAGGCCAGACCATAGAGGCAGATGGGCCATAGCTAGGGCTTCGAATGTTTTTCTAAATGTGATAGGGTGCCTCTGAAGGTTTTGAGTAGGGCTGCCGCATGACCTGACTTAGGTCTCAGATGGATCATTCTAGAACATCAACTACTGTGGGCAAGAGTAGAGTCAGAGAGATCAGCTAGAGGTGGACTTTTTAGCACTGTCCAGGGAGCAGCTAGGAGAGGTTTATGCATATGCGTCAGGTAGAATATTACAGCAAGGCTTCAAAGTAATTGCTAGACAGTGTTTACTATTCTTAGAACTTCAGAGCAAAGTATGGAACATATACTTTTTGCATATTGTCAGATAATTCTGCATATTTTCAAATGTGATACTTACAGTGTTATCTGAACATGGTCACAGGCTCAAACGAATTTGTGTGCATTTTTATTCATGTCTTTTGTGTGTGCAACCATTGCTAGTTTTATTACAGATTAGAGTGAAAGAAGTAATTTTTTGAGGTCAGATTTCTGAGGCAGCCTCTCAAATAGATCTAGAACTTACTGTTTTCTTGACAAATAAACAAACTGGAAACTTCTAATTTTTCTTCAATCTAATTATTTTGCTCACTCTTGTTTATAAATGTTGTGCCTTTTCTAATGGCTTGCACTTTTTATTGATATCTATAACACCTCATTAATCTTGTTTGAGTCCAGGTAATTACATGTGCATATTATCATCTTAATTTTGTCGTTTGTTTTCAGTCTGTGTTACTAAAAGAGGTAATAATCTGTATTATCAGTGTAGATATGAGTAAAATAGAATTCAATAGACTGTCTAAGCAACATATTTTATACCATAAGTAAAATATAGAAGCCATCAAAACCTATATATTTCGGCTGGGCACAGTGGCTAACGCCTGCAATTCCAGCACTCTGGGAGGCTGAGGTGGCCGGATCACGAGGTCAGGAGATCAAGACCATCCTGGCTAACACGGTGAAACCCCATCTCTACTAAAAATACAAAAAATTAGCCAGGCGTGGTGGTGGATCCCTGTAGTCCCAGTTACTTGGGAGGCTGAGGCAGGAGAATGGCGTGAACCCAGGAGGCGGAGCTTGCAGTGAGCCGAGATCTCGCCACTGCACTCCAGCCTGAGCAACAGAGTGAGACTCCGTCTCAAAAAACAATAATAACAACAAAAAACCTGTATGTTTCGAAATTTACCTAAAACATGTATCCTTTTAAATGTTGCCTAAAATAATCTATGATTAGACTCTTTTCCCATAACACAGTGACAACATTAAAAGGAAATGTGTTAGAAATATTATACCCAATAATAAAAGGAATAATTAAATGGCCAGAAATTAAAGATGAATCCCCAAATAAAATTTCCAAAAATGTAACAAAATATGTAAGCAGTAGATACTTATATAAGTGTGCTCATTTGTGGAATGTTTTGAGATTTTTTTGTCTCAAATGCCATGTAACATAAATGACAAGTAAAATTTCATTACCTCACCAGGAAGATAACAATTTTAACCAAGTGGTCAAAGTTACCATCTCTATTAATGGGACAAACCAACTACATATGCCCTCTGATAAAACATCACTCCTGTGATAGGTCTGCCAAAAATGCATAACCTGACTCTCATTGTGAGGAGAGATGTTAGATAAACTTTTGTAGATTTTGTCTGTACTCTTAAAAAATGTCTGGGTCATGAAAGGCAAAGAGTGAAGAACTATCCCAGACTAAAGGAGATTAAAGACAGAAAAACTCAATGCCCTAAGCAATCTTGGATTGGCTTTTAGACCAGGGAAGCAAATTCATTTTTCTTTTATAATAAAGAATGTTACTGGGATAATTAGTGAAATTTAAAGAGGGCTTGTAGATTATATAATAGTGTGTGTCAGGCCTCTAAGCCAAAGCTAAGCCACAGTATCCCCTGTGACCTGCATGTACACATCCAGATGGCCAGTTCCTGCCTTAACTGATGACATTACCTTGTGAAATTCCTTTTCCTGGCTCATCCTGGCTCAAAAGCTCCCCCGTTGAGCACCTTGTGACCCCCCCACCCCTGCCCGCCAGAGAACAACCCCTTTTGACTGTAATTTTCCTTTAACTTCCCAATCCTATAAAATGGCCCCACCCCATCTCCCTCGCTGACTCTCTTTTCGGACTCAGCCCACCTGCACCCAGGTGATTAAAAAGCTTTATTGCTCATACAAAGCCTGTTTGGTGGTCTCTTCACAGGGATGTGCATGATAGTGTGTATCAATGTTAATTTCCTGATTTTGATAATTGTGCTGTGATTATCTAAAAGGATGTTCTTGTTCTTTAGAAATATACATTGAAGTATGGAGGGGAAAAGTGGTATCACATCTGCAACTTACTCATAATACAATTGAAGGGGAAGGAGAACTATTCTATTGTCTTTACCCTCCTAGATTCTGGGTCTGGGGCCCTGCAAATTAGACTGACAAAAGACAGATTAACAAGAGATAGCAAACAGAAGTTTATTAGTACATGCAGCATGCATACACCTGGGAGAAACTCAGTGATGAGTATCTCTACAGGGTGGTTAGAACTTGGGCTTATCTAGTATCTTAACAAATAACAATAAATTTGCAGGGAAGTGATAAGACAAAGGAAAAGGGTTTTAGGCTTCCCAGGGTGGCAGACTATGGGAAGGTAAATACATGGGGAATACTAATGGCAGATAAGGGTTAATTTAGTAAGGTTTGTTTCTGCAGGTCCATCCTGATGCAATCTCATCTCAGGTGATAAGGTTGTTATCCCCTTCCTGGTATGGGATGGTGGGGACACCTTTACAAGAATTTATCTTCTGCTTTCAGGCAGATAGTGACAGGGCCAAGAGCATGTCCTGTTTCTGCTTTTAAAAAAATTACTTTCAGCTCAAAATAATTCTTATGCCAAAGTGGTGTATTTTTGAATGGCACACTCTGAACCCCTTCACGGTTCAGAAAAAAATAATAATACAAGAAAAAGTGACATAAAGTTACTGTGATAAAATGTTATTATTTGGGAAATATGGGTGAAGGGTATACTTTACATTCATCTTGGAACTTTTATATATGTCTGAAATTATTTTGAATGATCAACTCTAAACTGGGCTTAGGAGAGAACATTTTGTTTTCTCCAAAATTGCAGAACACCCTTTATCCTAGTGGTTTCCAAGTAGTAGGAAGGAAACTTTTCTTTTATAAAGGTAAGGCAAGTATTTCTGAGGTTGCCTTAAATGTATATAAAATAGCTAAAATATTTCAAAATTATCTTTTATCCAGAGAGTCTTGACATACCAGAAGAGCCAGTTAGAATGAAATGGACCAATAGGACGTATTTTCTAATGTATAGATTGCTGAATTCTTAAAGAAAGCTAATATATACTTTTCTTTTCTTTTCTTTTGGCTCCTTAAGAGTCAACTTGAAAATATATAATTTAAAATATTTTATTCCCACTGTTCATAAACTTGCAGAAGGATCCCAACCTTATTGAATGTGTTTTAGAAGAGGAAATGAACTTTTACTAAGAAATGAGAAATTCACCCTAGAAGGGATTTTTGGAATGATGCAAGTGATCAATCCTGGAACCCTGTTGAAGACTCCCTCCATCCCTATGGACTGGGAAGAGGTGTGGACACTGGATTTCTCATGTTCTACAGATAAATTTCCCTCAACATTGGTTTGTGGATGGTTCAAGCTTTAACTCTGAAAAATTTTATTTTTCCATAAGTTTACATTTATGTTAATCTTATGGTCTACATTCCATCATGAAACCACCCATTGTTATTGTAAGTACTCTGGGATTGCCTTGTGAATTATCACTTCAGAGGTAGTAGCCAGTTTCCAGTGGTTTTACTCTTCATTAGTGCAGGGTTGTAGATTACTGACTACTTTGGTACAGAATTAAGTTCACTTCATGAAGTTCTGCTTCTCAAACTCTGCCTTTGGTACTGGAACTTTGGTAAACCAGTAATCTAGGGGGTTTAAATAATTATGGTCACCCAGATTAGAGAAACGGTACTCTGAGAAAGGTTGGTTCTTTTCTTAGTAATAGTTGTCTTATGAATGACACGGACCGTGAAGTTGGACATTATCTGGGATCTGTTCTCACTCTACAGCAGCTGGGTAATCTTAGACAAGCTATCTGTGCTATGGGCGGATTCTGTATTTGAGAATCTAGTTACTTGCTAGTATCTATTTGTAACCCCCAAATCAGTGCTTATGGCACTTTTGTGGTCATTTGTGGATGAGCAGAGCAATGAAAACTTTGAGCCGCCTGATGGGCATGTTTCTAGGCCTATCTTCTTGTTTCATTTCTCATGCTGTAAACAAGTACTCTTTTTGTGGTCTATTTAATGCCACGTTTTTCACATTTTTGTGCTTTCTGTTGGTGATTTAGCTGTTTAACATGGCCCTGGGGTGGTACTGGTGTGCTGTCTAACGTTCCTAAGCACAAGAAGGCTGTATGTGCCTTATGGAGGAAATACGAGTGTTAGATGAGCTTCGTTGAGGCATGAGTCGCCGTGCTGTTGTCCATGGGTTCGAGGTTAATAAATCAATAATATGTATCAAAGAAAGTATCTTTAAATAGAAACACACATAAAATAAAGTTGCACATTGATTTGTTGACAATGATGTTGTGACATTACTCTCAGAGGGACCTAACTCCGTATTTTCCTTCAGGAGCAATCATTTAATGTTGGCAAATTCAGTGTTTGTGGTGACTTTATAGAACACAACTACTTCTAATAGTGAGAATGGATTGTATTCAATCCATTTCGAAGCTTTCTGACTCTCAGCTTCGAAAAGTAACATTGAGACATTATCAGTCATTATGCCAGGGCAACACATTTAAACAAGGGCTATGTCAAGCAAACTGGGTCATACGGCGGTCATCCTATCCTGGGTAAAATGGGTATTAAAATACCTCCTTTCAGTAGCATTCAGCAAATAATTGTCCATCCCCTATGGAGCCAGATACTATATTGGAAAATGGGTATCAGTGATAAACAAAACCAACATGTCCTCTTTCTGCATGGTGTTTATAGTGTATTGGAACAGGAAGACACAAAATGAATAAGCATACAAATAATCATATTGTCTGTCATTCAGAAAGTCACCAGGATAGCTAAATAGTAGAAAGGAGAGCTTTATTAGTAATATGGGTTTGCAAGCCAGGAAGAGGAAGTCTGTACATAGACTGAAGATGCTCTGTCTTGGAAGAGGAGAAGGACCACTTGGATTTTATGCCTCACAGGATTCACATTACACAAGAGTCATGCATATTCAACAGGTTTGGGGGAAAAGCTGTACATATTTATGAGAGGATCCAAGTGCATGCACAATGGGTAAACGTATATGCAACATACATCCCACGTTCACTTTGGGGGCACAGTTTTAAAATTAAAATGAGTTGGAAAAGGCTCTTTACATCCAAAGGTGAACTACAGGACACAAAGACAGTTTGTATGCATCCTCTATAAGCTGCTGAAACTGGCCTAAGGTCTGCAGTACCTTATCCAAAAAGAATGTTTGTGAGGCCCATCCTCTGTCCAATCAGAGTTGCAGTGGCCTGGGTTGTAAATCAGATTTAGAAGGAGTCTGGTATCTCCTATTGTTATGAAGTTTAGAGCCATAGGAATTTGGAAATTTGCTATGCCAGCTGGGTCCTGACACCTCAACACATAAAAAACTTTCTTTTCTTAACCTTAGAGTCCATCTTAGTTGATAAAGGGGTATCTATTTTGATGTCTCAGTTCACAAGTTATAGATTATGACCAGTTCTATGAAGGATAACAATAAGCTGTTTTTGACAAGAATAAGTATCGAACTGGGAAGTTGGAACGGTGAGGCATGGAAGGCCTCTTTGAAAAGATGAAATTTAAAGCAAGATGGGTAGATGAGCTTCATTCTACCAGCAGAAGAGCTTTCCAGGTGGAGAATGAGGCAGTCTAGAGCCCAACCCCTTCAAGGAAGACCTTAGTGGCTGAAAACTAATGAACAAGAAGAATGTGATGCAAGATAAAGTCCTGTTAAGAATTCTAGGAGCAATGGGGATCCACTGAAGGATTCTGAGCAGGGAAGTAATAAGATATTTTATAGTTCTCTGGAGTGTATGGAATTGGAAGTGGAAGGAAGAGCAAGTGAATGCAAAGGACCAGTTAGGAGGCTACTGTAGGGGTCCAAGCAAAAGTGATGGTGGCAGTAGAGGTGAAAGGAGAAGATAGGTTTGGAAGAGATACTCACAAGGTCAGATCTGTTGGTTTTGAATATGAATGTTTAAGATTAAAAAAAAAAATCAGGAATGATTTTCAGGTTGTTTGAACAGAGGTACCATTTTCTGAAAGGGGAAATGTTGAAGGAGAAGTAGATCATGGGGCACGGAGTCAAGAATATAGCAAATTAAAGTGCATTTACATAGAAGACCATCTGTAAATATTAGTTTTTTTTTTTTTTTTTCATTTATACCCTGGCAGTAGGAATTTTAAAAGACATTTGTTCCTTTCATCTCCCTCTTTTTCTGGAGGGAGATTTGTAGATTTGTGTTTTTCAGAGTCCAAATTTGGTAACCCCTCTTTCTATTTTCGTATCAGTTTTCTGGACATTCTTTTGCATGTATTAGGTGGAAAGTCGGTTAATACTCATCTCCTCAGTTCTGCCTCTCTCCACAAACTTCTGTGGTTTCCCTGGTGCAGGTTTCAGATCTGCTTCAGGATGCCAGGAAGAGAGAGAACGGGGAGCGTTATCTGCTCTAAATTAGTGTACAGGCCAGACAGTGCCCCAGCATTGACCTTCTGAGGCTATAGCTTTTCAGTTCACTCCCAAGCTCAGCTGCTGTCCCAGGGCAGAGTCTCCATCCCAGCATGCTGGGACTGTAGAAACTTCAGTGGCAGCCATGCCATCAGCTGGACCAACCTATCCATAGGGACTTCCGGATTTTGTTTCTGAACTTGGGTTGGACTTCTGACTCCTCCTCCCATCTTTGGGAATTGTCTTGGGAAGAAAACTTTTCCTCTTAGGGTTGCATGGTCTGAGGGATGGGGGCTGTGCATTAACTGTCAATAGACAGACTAAAAGGAGAAAAGACAAGGTTGATTTCCATATACTGAAGTACTCTTTGATGAGTGCTGCACAGACAGGTAAATTTATATACCAATTTAACAAATAAGAGTAGTGCAGAGCTTCACTGGGGAAGTATAGCAGGCCCTGTTGTGCTTTTTGATGCTTATGGCAACTGATTTTGTACTTCCTGGTGCCAAGGGGCAGGCTTCTCCCACATAGCAAACACCCTTTGAGGGGGTTCAATGGTGGCTGGATTTCCCGGAGGTTCTGGTTAAATTCAGAATACTTCTTTGGTGGGCTGTTCATCCCTTCAGACCCTAAATTTCCTTTCCTCTCAGAAGAATCCTGGCCCATCAGAGAGTCTAAATTGAATGCCAGGAGAAAAGGGCTCCTGGAAGTGTCTCCCATCCGCACGCAAGTATATCTACCTTCTCCCAGGTGACCTGCTCTGTCTACCAAAGAGCATTGAGAGGGGTAACCCTCCTCTGGTCACAAAAAGGTGGTATTCCCCATTCTACCATCGTTGGTGGTACTGGCGTATTCCATTTACATAACTGTGTGAGGCCACTGTGTTGACTCATCCCTGAACCCAGAAGATCTGCCTCAAGTGACTTTTCACTTTGGCTCCCCCGAGACATATGGCCTGGCAGCTTCACTTTCCTGAAACCAGGTAAGATATGCCACATCCTATGGATATAGAGATTTTTAACTACAGATGGTCCCTGACTTCAACTTAAGATTTTTGGGGGTTCAGTGGTGCAAAAGCAACAAGCATTCAGTAGAAACCGTACTTCAAATTTTGAATTTTGATATTTTTCTGAGCTAGCAATATGAGGTATAATACTCTCCAAAACTTGCAGTCAGCCATGAGATCACACAATTTTGCCCAACTGTAGGCTAATGTAAGTGTTCTGAGCTCCTTTAAAGTAGACTAGGCTAAGCTATAATGAATGTCCTGGAGGTTAGGTATATTAAATGCATTTTTCACTTACGATCTTTTCAACTTCACAGGATATAACTCCATTGAAAGTCAAGGAGCATTGGTAATGGATAATTAAGGGATGATGTGAGTTACCAGTTCACAGATTTCTTGCAATTTTTTAATCTCTGATAAATGAAAATGTTACACCCCAGTGGGTTTTTCTTGCCTGCTACACAGATAAAGCCAATACACTGAGATGGCAGTGTTGACATAGAGAATGAGTTTAGTTATCACAAGGCAGCCGAGCAGAAGGACGGGAGACATTTCTCAAATCTGCCTCTCTGAGAGCTTGGAGGCGAGCGTTTTTAAAGGACAATTCGGTGGTCAAGAAGCTAGGGAATGAGTGCTGCTGATTGGTTGTAGATGAACTCATAGGAGTGTGGAAAACTGTCTTCATGCGCTGAGTCAGGTTCTGGGTGGGGGTTACGGTACTAATTGAATCAGCTCCTTGAGATGAGTCAGGTCCCTGAGGTGGCAGTCAGTTCACCAGAATGCAACAAATCTGAAACATATGTCAAAGACCAATCTTAGGTTTTACAATCATGATGTTGTCTATAAAAACAATTAGAGAAGTTACAAATCTTTTAACTTCTGGCAACATGACTCCTGAGCAGTAAGCAAGCTAGGGAACAATAACTGGTTATCACTTACCTATGCAGGTCTTAGCAGAATTCAGGCCCCTCCCAGTTAGCCTTGTTTATGCCTAGGAATGAGGAAGGGCTGTTTGAAGCAAGTTGGACTCAGGTATGTCAGATTTCTTTCACTGTCATAGGTTTTTGCAAAGGTGGTTTAGAAAAATGTTTAAAAACAGTGGGCACTAGGTCAGGTCTGTGATCAAAGGTATAATTCTAAACCTCGCTAACTGAATTGGTTCATCGCTTCCTTCAAGGGCTGTAAGAATCAGTGGTTTTTTGTTTGTTTGTTTGTTTGTTCATTTCTTTAAAGTTTTTTTTGGCTGTAAGTTTATTCAATGCAAAATAACCCTCTCCAGTTTTACTGAGGTGGCTGACCATGTTCACAACCAAATCCTCCTCTAAACTGGAATTCAGTTGCTGATCCAGCCCCAGCCTCTGCTTTCTTGTTGACACCAGGAGGCACAGCACTATGTCTGCAGGTAACTCTGTTGGCTTCCCCTCTTGTGAGTCTTGCAGGTTGCTCAGTCTCCAGACCTTTAGGCCGAGGCCTGCCAGTCTCTGGACAGCTGCGGCATAGAGTGGCAGGCCCAGTCTCCAGGGGCAGATGAAGGTAATCACGGAGATACTGGATACCCTCATTGGTAAGGTACCAGTAGAAATGTCTCCAGGCAAGCTGTTCCTTCATGCAGCCTCGGGACTTGAGAGACTGCACGGCCTTCATGACCTGGAGGTTGGGCACATTCTTGTCTGCCAGCTCCCAGTGCTTACGCATGTGGACATCCTTCTTGGCCACCATGACTCCCTCCTTAAAAAGGAGTTCATAAATGGCAATCTGGTTCTTCTTAGGCATCAACATCTTGGTGGCTATAGGGTCCGGGACCGGGGCTCGAATCATACCTGACTCCATCTCGCTTCGAACCTCACGAATTAACTGCCCTTGCTATTCCTGGGCATAGACAAGGCTAACTATGGGAGGGGCCCGAATTCTGCTAAGACCTGCATAGGTGAGTGATGACCAGCTATTATTCCCTAGCTTGTTTACTGCTCAGGAGTCATGTTGCCAGAATCAGGTTTTTGGTTAGGAATCATTTAATATTTGTTTACTAGATTATAAAAACAGAAATATTTTCTTTTTCTTTTTTCAGTTACCAAGTGTTTAGCAAGGGAAATGTAACCTGCTACAGTATGATTATGCCTTCTCTTGAGCGCTGCATTGCTTCTAGGGAGAAGAAATATTAGAATAATCAGGAAGATGGAAACAGAGCAACAAGATTACTTTGTGCAGTTAAGAGATTTTTTCTTTCTTTCTTTTTTTCTTTTTTTATTTTGAAAGAGTCTTGCTCTGTCACCCAGGCTGGAGTGGAGTGGTATGATCTAAGCTCACTGCAACCTCCACCTCCCGGGTTCAAGCAATTCTCCGCCTCAGCTTCCCAAGTAGCCGGGATTACAGGCATGCACCAGCACGCCTGGCTAATTTTTGTATTTTTAGTAGAGATGAGGTTTCACCACCTTGGCTACACCGGTCTTGAATTCCTGACCTCATGATCCACCCACCTTGGCCTCCCAAAGTACTGAGATTACAGGCGTGAGCCACTGCACCCAGCCAAGATTTTTATTTATTTATTTATTTATTTATTTATTTATTTATTTATTTATTTATTTATTTTGAGATGGAGTCTTGCTCTGTCCCCCATGCTGGAGTGCAGTGGTGCAATCTTGGCTCACTGCAATCTCCGCCTCCCGGGTTCAAGTGATTCTCCTGCCTCAGCTTCCTGAGTAGATGGGACTACAAGTGCGTGCCACCATACCTGGATAATTTTTTGTATTTTTAGTTCAGATGGAATTTCGCTGTATTAGCCAGGATGGTCTTGATCTCTTGACCTCATGATCCACCCGCCTCGGCCTCCCAAAGTGCTGGGATTACAGGCATGAGCCACCGCGCCGGTGCCAAGGGATTTTTTTAAACAACTAACTAATGTTCTTTTTTATCTGGCAAGCAGTAATGATGCATTGGATATAGCATATATAGGTTTCAGCAAGATTTCAAAAAAATCATTAGTTCTCGGACAACATGGAGAAATGAGAGCTGGATACTAATATAGTTACACACGATGGTTGCATAACAACAGCAAAGCCTCAGCCTCCCCTCTCCTTCTTTCCCTGTGGGTACTTAGGTGACCCTGAGCTAGGACTCATTGGCATACTGGTGTTAGGACCCGCATTCATTCCGATGGATCATTGTGCATCCTGTATTGTTGTTAAATATTTTAAATATGCTCTCAGGGTATAATAAACTAGAGCTCTTGGGAAAACCAGACGGAAGCTGGGTCATGGCCACGTTAGCTCTTTGGGAACTTCATGCATCGTGCCCACACCCTACCTCTAGTTAAAATGAGAAACAACAATAAAACAAGTAAGAAAATCCAACACTGTACTTTTCCCCATAATGATGACTTCAGTACATCTTTAGAAATATGAAGTAACAAATTATGTTTTATTTTCTCATTGATTGGGTGCTCCTGCTTTGCTGGTGCCTTCAACATGAGACTTTGGTGAGCTCAGAGTAGGCCTCCCGGAGGCAGCAGGGGAAGGAGAGAACTGAGAATTAAGGATTGGTTCTGTTTAGATTTTGAGCTTCCATTGGTAGTTGTGTTGGCTTAAAGTGAGTGCAAATTGTTTGCACAGCCATTAAACGTTTATAATAATGTATTGAGTTGTTTAAAATAAAAGCACTGCTAAAATTAAAAAATTAAAATAGCACCATAAACAAATAAGTCTTGGATTTTTTTTTTATTTTTTGAGATGGAGTCTCCCTCTATCATCCAGCCTGGAGTGCAGTGGGATGATCTTGGCTCACCGCAACCCCCACCTCCTGGGTTCGAGCTATTCTCCTGCCTCAGCCTCCTGAATAGCTGGGATTACAGGCATGTGTCACCACACCCAGCTAATTTTTTAAAAATTATTTTTCGTAGAGACGGGGTTTCAACATGTTGGCCAGGCTGCTCTCAAACTCCCGACCTCAGGTGATCTGCCGCCGTCAAGCTCCCGAAGTGCTGGGATTACAGGCATGAGCCACCGTGCCCGGCTACCTTGTAATTCTTTTAATGAAAAAATAAAGCAAAATACTTAACAGAGAGGGATTTGCTACAAAAGTGTAAATTGATTAAACTACCACTTTTGCTTGTTGGATTGGTGAAATGATTTGTTTTTCACTTTAGGGTAAGTGTGCCTTTCCCAGAACCGACCTCTGCTAGCGCCGTCTTCAGTGTTACACCTGATTCCATCTCCTGCTGCATCATGAAATGCTGACTCTCAAGGCAGACAGTGGACAGGATTTCAGACAGAACCATTTACCTGTCTGTGTGATGTTTCCCTATAGGTGACACAGCACGGGTGCCACTTCTGTACTAGCTGTGGACGTCTGGCTCTTCCTTTAGTAGCCTTAGGATACAGGGCTGGTTCTGGCTTCATTTACCATCATTAAGAGCCTGTTTGACTGGAAGAGATGTTATCTCATGATAATTGTTCCCTTCTGCTCCTTGCCAGGTTAGAAAAATAGATAATGATGAAAAAGTGTGCTGAGAAGCACCAATTGCCAGATCCCCTAATGTGTGAGGGATTAATCTAGAAATATGGTGGAAATTTTCCTTTAAATATGTAAACTACACTGAAGGGACTGGCAGAAAGTAGGGTGACAGTTGTTTATGAAATTATTGCATTTTTATTAGTTTGAAATACACTTGCATATGTTTCTGTTAGCCCTGGGGAAGAGAGAAAATTTTATTAATGTAATTCAAACTTATAAACAGCACTCATGGTTAAATTGCTATAACTTTAAAAATGAGATGTGTAAGTTAGGAGGGATAACAATGTAAATTCCTGGAAAATTTTATTTTGACCTGCTTGAAAATAATAATGATCATTTATTGAACATGTATTATGTACCAGGGACTCATTGCAATCATTTAATCATCATAGCAACCCTATGAGTTATAGCATTATCATTCCCATTTTACAAATGGGGAAACTGAGGCCTGTCAAGCTTAACCGACTTACCCAGAATCACCCCCCGGCTGTTTAGTGATAGATCCAGGGTTCCATCCCAGGCCCTCTGACTTCAGAGGTTATGGTCTTCATTCTTCATATTTTAAATGCCTCAGTCACTTAACTTTTTTGGGTTAGTTTCCTTATTTTTAAAACGTGGGGGCAAGACTAGATTCTTTATAACAAATTAGAGTTTTGGAACTGTGCTATCTTTTTTTAACTGAAACTGAGCAGAGGCGATGTTCATCACATACTCACTGCAAAAGGTCAAGAGAATGACTAAAGGGTAATTACCAGCAGTATTTGTAGCAATTTAAGTCATTTCAGGATTTTACCTTTGACAGTTATTAGTTATTAGTTTTAGTAACAGGGCACTGAGAGAAGGTATTTCTTAGTCTACATCTCAGTTGCTTCCTGATTTCTCTCTGAACCAACCTCCTCCAACCCCATCATCTCCCAGGAGCTGCTAAATAATCACACTGCAAGGAAGGGCAATCAGCTGCTCTTCGCAACTCATGGAGAGAGTGACTACTAAATGCAGGGGATGAGTGAGAAGAGGAAATTCAGGCAACGAATAAGAAACAGTTCACTAATTAGGAGAACCAGGAGAGACTGCTGTTATCCTGTGCTATTCAATCTGGAAGTTACTAAACTCTACCTTAATAGAAAATGTGCACCTGACTTCTTTAGGAAAGAAAAGAAGCGTTCATTAGCAGATTGTAGATTCCTCTGCATTGCTTGGAGTTTCCAAAGACATAGCCAATTGAAATATATTTTCATATTTGTTACTGAAGGAACCCCCCCGTTTTGTTACCGTGCTTAAGTTTGGTGTTTCACATAAGTAAGTTTTCCAAATAAATGAAAGCTAAAACTAAATGTTTCATAATAGATTATAATGAAATGTTAAACCTTTATTAAGTATACGATATAAGCAAATGATGCATTAGAGCATCTATGTATTGTTTAGTGAAGAATTATAAGATGAATATCCATGTACCCATCATGCAGCCTAAGAAATATAATGCTAGCAGTACTTTTCAAGCCTGGATCCCATTCTCTTCCCTAACTCAAGTAAAGATTGTCCTGAATATTTTATTAGTAATTTCTTTGTTTTATTTTGGGATTACATAAACATTAATAATATGTTTTTTGCAACTTTATAAAAGTGGAATGATTCTCTCTGAGTTTTTCAGTGGCTTGTTCAATATTAACATTATGTTTCCGAGATTCAACTATGAGAGCGTAGTTCACCCATGTAGATGTAGTTCATTTTTATTCTTCAGAGTATATTCCATTTTATGAATATGGGACAGTTAACTTTTCTCAGGAGAGATAGACATTTATTTGAGTTGTTTCCATTTTCTCGCTATTAGGAGGATATTGTGAATATTTTTGTCCATCTCTCTTAGTGTAGATGAGCAAGAGTTTTTCCAGGATGTATACCCAGGAGAGGAGATGCTGTGTTGAAGACTACACACACCTAAAGTTTTACTGGGCAATGCCAACTTGTTTCCAAAGTAGCTGTGCCAACTTTAATTCTCACCAGGAGTACATGAAAGTTCCTGTTGCTCCACATACTTGCCAAAACTTGGGGGCTGTCAGATTATATACATTTTCTAGCCTTTTGGGTGTAAAATGGTGTCAGCATGGGGGTCTCTGCATTCCTCTGATTACTAATGAGGTTGAACATCTTTTTATAGGTTTATTGACCTTCTTGTTTTTTCATTAAATGCCTGGATATGCCTTTTGGGTTGCTTGTCCTTTTCATATTGATTCATTGGAGTTCTTTATATATTTTGTGTACTAAATCTTTGTTCATTATAGATGTTACTGTAGAGGCAGGAAGGTGGTGATCCCTTTTCTCCCCACCATAAGAGTTACAGCCCACACCTTTATAACAAAATATAGATCAACAAGAGAAAAACATAACAAACTCATTAATGTACTTAAACACTGGAGCCATGCAAAACATATGAAAACTCAAGAAAGGACCAGATGGTTGATGCTTAAATATCCTTTTCACTGGGGAGAAGGAGGTGGAGAGCCATAAATGAATGGGCCCAAAAAACCACACCAGTGATTTGTAAATGATTCTCTTTGGACTCTGAATGGGACCTAAGGACAAATAGTAGCTGCAGACAAGTTACAGGAAGGTAAGGGCAGAGCTGCATTGTGAACAAAGGTCTTATTATGCAGATAACAGTCTTCCAGGTCTTCCCTTGGAATTGCCCTCAGGAGAGCAGAGGTGGAGGCTGACTGGGCATGGTGTCCTGAGCATAGAGACTTCTAGTCTCTTCTCTGGTGGTTAAGGTTTCCTGGTTATTTAATGAGATTCCTAGGGAAGGGGTTTTGAGGCAATTGCATTTCTTTTAGAAGTTTTCTCAATCAGATAAGGGAATTTACAGAGAGAGCCAGTCCTGGTGCTTTGAATAGTAAGGAGGATCAGAGGGAGTAGGGGGAGGTCAGATGGAGACCTTCAGGCTGCTTCATTAGTTCAGCATGTCAAGGCACCATATTTCAGGGCATTTTCTGAGCCCCAATATTGAAGATATCTTCTTTCAATATGTGGTTTCTATTTTTTTCTTATTAAAATTTTTTTTGATTTTTTTTCTTATCAAACATTTTAATAAGCAGGTATTCTTAATTATATTGTAGATGAATTGGTCAGTCTCTTTTTTTTATGTTTTGGGCTATATACAGCTTGCTTAAGAAATCCTTCTTACCTGTTGGTTATTAGGTTATTCTTGTATCCTAAGATTTTCTGAGATGTCTGTTTTTCTTTTTCATTCAAATAGTTAATCTCTGGAATTGTTTTGTTTAATGTACATTGTAAAGTAGAGGCTGATTTTATTTTGCCCCCACATTGTCCCAATGCCACTTATTAAATACAGGTTGAGTATCACTCATCTGAAAATCCAAAATCTGAAATGCTTCAAGATGCAAAGCTTTTTGAGTGCTGACATGACACTCAAAGAAAATGCTCATGGAAGCATTTTAAATTTCAGATTTTGGATTAGGGATGTTCAGCCAGCAGGTATAATGCAAATACTACAAAACCTGAAAGAATCTGAAATCTGAAACACTTCTGGTCGCAAGTATTTCAGATAAGGGATTTTCATCCCTCCCGTCTCCACCAGCCACTGGTCTGCGCTGTCACTTTTGGCACATATCAAGCTTCTATATGGGTGAAAGTCCTTCTCCAGACTATAAATGTTACATAACCTTGTTGACATCTTTATAATATTGGGCTCTCTTAATCTTAAACTTTGTATGTTTATCCATTTATTTTGGTGTTCTTTAATATTTTTCAATAACTTTTATTGCTTTATACAGAAATGTCTTGTAAAATTTTGTTTCATATATTCCTAAGTGTTGCAGCGGCCAAGAGGGAAAGCTTCTCCCCTTCATCTGCTGAAGGCTTGCTGAAAATATACTGACAAAAGGCCAATGAAAAGGAGAGAAAGGCATACAATGTATTTAATGTGCACAATGCAGGAAATCACATGAGAAAGATTTACCAATTGCCCAGTGTAGTCCAGATGCTTGTATACCCTTCCATTTATGGGAGAGAGGAGATAGAGAATGGGCAAGTAAGTAATAAGTTCCCCTGAGCTCTGAGGGGGGTGTCAGGAAGGTGAGGGATGGAACTTCACTGTGAGCACAGGTCGTCTTATGCAGATAAAGCCTCCCAGGTAATCTATGAGAGCTGCCCTTAGGAGAATAGATGAAAAGCCTGTCCGGATGTGGTGATGACTTACAGTCTCTTCTCTTCTTTTCCTGGGTGGTTGATCTTTTTGGGCTATTTGATGAGATTCCTAAGGAGTGGGGTCTTAAGAAATTCCAAAGAGAGTCCCTCCCGGTGCTTTGGGAAAGAAGATCAGAGACAGGGAGGTGGAAGCAGGTCAGAGAGAAACCTTGGTTCTGAGGCTTATTTCTGAGGCTTTTCACTTTTCAAAGCACTTAGCATGCCAACGCTCTGTATTGTGAAGAATCATTTTCTGCACTCCAACACTATCTTCTTGTTTTTTTATTATCATGAAATGTATATTTAAGAAATAGTTCTTTCTGATGCTTTGTTCCTCGTGTATAGAAATGCTAGTCACTTTAATATATTGATTTATACTCAGAAACCTTGATAAAGCCTTATTAATCCTAATAGTTTCTGATAGACAACGATATTATCTGAATAATGAAAAATTTGCCACTCCCATTCTTAAAATGTTTAGAATGAGATCTCCAGTACAATATCGAGTAGAGGTAGTGATATTTGACTTCCTCTCCTTGTTTTTGGTTTTAAAGGAAAAGCTTGATGGCTCACAGTTGGGCATGATGATTGCTATAGAGTTTCTGTAGACATCCTTTAGGAAGGAAGCTTTCTGCCATTCCTAATTTGCCTACTTTCCTAAGATGCTTTAAAAAATTATGATTGACTTGTGTATTGGTCCTGTTTGGCGGTAGCAGAAAGGAGTTACATTTATTATCCATGATTTTTTTTTTTTTTTTTTTGAGACGGAGTCTTGCTCTGTCGCCCAGGCTGGAGTGCAGTGGCCGGATCTCAGCTCACTGCAAGCTCCGCCTCCCGGGTTTACGCCATTCTCCTGCCTCAGCCTCCCGAGTAGCTGGGACTACAGGCGCCCGCCACCTCGCCCAGCTAGTTTTTTGTACTTTTGGTAGAGACGGGGTTTCACTGTGTTAGCCAGGATGGTCTCGATCTCCTGACCTCGTGATCCGCCCGCCTCGGCCTCCCAAAGTGCTGGGATTACAGGCTTGAGCCACCGCGCCCGGCCCATGATTGTTTTTGATGTCTGCAGTGGAAATTAGTGGGGAGGGAAAGATAGGAGGAGGTAATACATGCTTGCTATATACTTATTTTCTGATTGCTTTATATGCTATAAAATAATTTCATACAAATTACCTCATTTGGGTTATTGTTTCCAGTGTCTTTTGTTTGCTTGCTTGTTTGTTTCTGGTAGGGACCTAGAGCATTCTGATTCCATAACTGTGGCCCACCAGTTTTTCCTGCTACACATTGGTGATATTCAATTTGCACTATGCTTAACTAACCTATTCTTTCTTCCTTGGTCTTCTCTAGTCTTCCATGTCACAAACGTAGCGAGTTGCACCTGTAGCCTGTTATTTTTCACTGTACTCCTGAAGAATTTTCTTAAAGTGTCTAAGAAATCAGTGGTGTCCTTCCAATCTGATCCTTTTCTTCCTTCATTCAATTATTCACTCGCCAGATATTCATTGATAGCATACTATGTGACCACAGGTAAAATGGTGAAGAAAACATCCTTGCCCTCATAGAGTTGACTCTCCAGAGTGGAAACAGACAATAAACACATAGGCCACTGTGTAGCATTGCAAGGTAGTGATGCGGTGAGTGAAGGAGTGAGTGGGAGAGAGAAAGAGAGGGAGGGATGACTGGGAATGTGTGTGTGCCCATTTTACTGGCATTAGGTTACCTAGGAAAGGCTGCCCTGAGGAGATGACCTCTGGTCTGAGCCCCAAATACAGTGAGCAAGTCAGCTGCGGGAAGTTCAGGAACAGCAGATGAATGACAGTGTGGTGAGTCTGGGGAGCTTGAAGGAGTCAGGTGTGGTCACAAGAGAGCAAGCCAGGAGAAACTGGTAGGTGACAGAGAAAGAGACAGAGGCCAGGAAATGCTGGACTTGCAAGATCCTCATTAGAGAGATTTTGCTTTTATTGATGTGATGAAACTGTGTAAGTATATTTTAGAGGCACGTAATATTTTTGTTTACTTTCTCAAAGAATTCATCAGTCTGTTATCTGATTTCTGGGAATAAGAATGCATCCTGGTCTTCACTCTTGTCTCAGAATCTCCAAACTCAGTGATTGATGGGAACAAGCTTGTTGTTAATATTCTTGAAATGAATACAGAATCTCTCTTTCTCCCTTAGAGGAGTTTGGAGAATGCTATTGCTGAAGTTGGCCTGGCTCACTGCACCACGTTGGGAGGTGATGATACCAGGGGGAGATTACAGAGGAATAAGCCAGCATTGAGTTTCCTCTGTGGTAGAGGGTCATTATGTGAGGACGGGAGATTCTCAGTCTGACTTCCTTCTCCAGGTAGAAACATCTAACTTAACCAAGTATAAATGATTCATGTGTGACTCCAGAACTTGGTCTTGCTTGTGCTCCTGTTCTAAACTCTAGGTGTTGGGAGATTGGAATGATCTCATTTTGAACTGGATCTTAACTTCTTTGCTTCAATCCCCTGTTGATAAAATGATATTATAGGGCAATATTTGCTGACCTTCCTCACAGAGACCCTATGTGTGATGAAGTGATTTAGATATTGAAAGGGTGGTTTGTTTTCTTAATATATGAGAAATAGTTAATGCTACAGTCTGATATAAAATGATTATTAATAATAATTTTTATTTTTATTGTATGTAATGTAATTTAACTCTGAAGAAAAAAAATGCTGGATATTCTTTTGAGACCACTGAAAGGATATGGCGATAGTTTCTTCCTTTGTCTTGTAGAAGAATACATGCTATAGAAATCAAGGAGTAAAAATCAGGGCATTCTTTCTGAATTTTCTTTCTCATCTTTTAGCCCCTTTGAATATGATGTGCTTTTAGAAACAACTTAGAATTTAGAAACAACTTCTAGGTCATTTTAATAAACTTGGGAACCTTGTTGGTGGAGAGGTCCCTGTAAGTGGTAAATGGAAGTGAAATCTCATCTTGGGCATTCATCTATCAGATATTTTCTTATCAATGTAGTGGCTGTATTCTCCAGTAGGTTCTACAATTCATATTAGCCATTTTACATTTTCATACCTGTGAAGCTTAAAAACACTGCACACATTTGATACTATGACAATACAGGAGGGAGAAAGGTGCTTATGATAATACTTTATTATGTCTCTGCCTTGAAAAAGTAAGTAGTGAGCTGGAAAAATTGTTTAAGTGACTGAGAGAAAGGAACCTACTATTCAGGAAAGAAGAATTTTCAGGTTGTCTGCATTGATTCATGCATTGGTTAGTTCTTCAACTCCCCACTTTACCTCAGAAGCCACATTTTTTCCTGTGTTGTTTTCACCCTGGGTTTGAGCTGCTATGATGGCTGAAATCAAAGTTTTGGTCATAAGAAAGAATGACTGAGATGAGTAGTTGGTGTTTGAGAGCTGGTGCTTCACCCATGCTGGGTAGAAGGCTTCTTTTCTGCTTTTTCCAGCGGGAGAGCTTCCTCAGGTCCACTGTTGAGCAGGTGTTCTGCTGCCCGTTCTGTCCTGCGGTGACTTTGGTGTTGGTCCACACCAACCAGAGGGAGCTTGGGTACAGAGTTGACTCTGTGGAGCTCGGAAGCTCCTGGGTCTACTCTTATCTTGGCCATCCTTCAGTAGGATCCCCTGCAGCCAGCTGGGGAATTGATCAGTGCTCAGCAAAACAACCTCTTTTATTTTCCGGTGTCCTTTTGAAAGACCCTTCACTCTGAAGTTTCACAGCCTTTGATTACTGCAAGAATTTAGGATCACATCATAGAATTTAAAACACAAAGTGGAAAGGTGGCCTGGTGTTAGAAGTTATTTCCGTAAGAGGGGACGGCTGTGTTTTCCATTTGGTGGGAATGGACAGGAAAACTACCGTTGTGTTCCCATTCTCGGCAGGCTCAGGTGGAAACATGTCGGGGTGAGGAACTTTCTGTTTGATAAAAACTAAAAAGCCCACTCACATTTCTAACCTTTCAAGTTATGACAGTCATTCAGAACTGTCAAATATAATGGCATTTTGGACATCATCCAGGAATTGTTAACAGCTACCAAGTGCCTTGACACAAAGAGTTTATGAAAACATTGAGCTTTGTTAAGAAGATGCTTCTGACCCACCTTCAATAGGATTCACTTTTTGTGTTATCTTTCTATCAATGGTGATAGAAAAGCCAATATCCTTAGCTGTCTGGTGCCTGAAAAACAGGATGTGTCCACAAAACACTTGAGTTTGCTCTCCTTCCTTAAGCAAAATTTGCCAAATTTTAAGATGGTGAATTGAGAAGAAGAGGAAATTTGGTTTTGAGTTGAATTTTCCCTATCTTAATTACAGAAGGTAAATATTCTGGAAAAAAAAAAAAAATTAAGCCAGAATTAAAGCATTAAAGCATGCCTTCTAGAACCTACAAGTTATTTTCCTATGTGTTAAAGGTTTTGAAAACAAGTGAAGAAGTCTCTTTCTCCCATTGGATGAACATTTAGGTATTTAGGTGAAAGCAAAAATGATCAAGTGTGAATAAAACTCTTCAGGAGATCTCTAGTTTAAGAAGAAATATGTTTCAATATTCTTGCTTGTTGTCTGAAACTGGGAACAATTTTAGTCATAGATTTAACATCATATTTGGCAGAATACATATTTGGCAGAATACACTCAACCATGGGAGGATCCCCTGTGTCTCTCTGGAGTCTCATTTTATATTAATAAAGGCATAGATGAAAACTGCTTAGAGTCTTTGGTTCTGAGGGAAACCCTGATTGAGGATTGAAGTTTGGCCTGCTGAGAACATGTCAGCCTTTGCCCCTATATTGGCCCAGGGATGGGGTATGGTGGGGGGGTATTGTCTGACTTCTTTGGGGAGAGGACTCCTTTATATCAGAGAGGCCTAAGGCCTTGGTAGAGTGTTAGTCAGAATTGAATGGAGAGAGGGATTCCGGAGGGATTTGCATTAGTCAAATGAAGAAGCATGGGTGAGAGTGGGTGGTGGTGGCTGTGGGGACGCAGAGTCCTTCTAGGCCTAGGGTGTGATTTTCTACTGAACTCTTCCCTGGCTTCTTTGGTTTTCTAGTCAGTTGGTTTAATTTCTGTCCCCTGATTCCTAAGCCCTGGAGGTGTCTTCCTTCTCTTTCAACTCCTACCAATGTTTAGATCTTATGGTCACGTGATTTCTGAGAATTTAACTTCATAGCTCATCCTCTTGTCTTCTGACTCAAAGGCAAGCACATTCAAGATTTATTTTCCCCTTTCCAGCAAAAAATGAAAGGGGAGAAGTGAAAGGAGGTAGGTGTGCTTTAGAGTGATTTCAAGTAACTGGGGGTAGAAAGGAAAAATGGAGGGGAAGAGAGACTGCATTTCATGGTAGGAGCTTGGCATGTTTGGGCAACTGAGAGAGGGCTGGAGCCACTGACGTGGGATGGGGATAGGAGAGAGGAATGGGGTGAGGGAGAGAGAGATGGATGGATGCCCAGGATGAGGTCAGGACAGGTGGGCCCTGGTTAGATCACACAGGCCTTTGTGGGCCATGTTAAAGACTTTGGATTTGAGCTTGAGAGCAGTGGGGAGCCATTGAAGGGATTTAAACAGAGGAGGTGTTTGAAAGTCTTTGTGATTTCGACTTTGGAGGCTATGTGGAGAATAGATCTAAGGGCTCTTGCAAGAGCCCAGGTGGGAAATGTTGGTTTGCCCTAGGGAATGTTTGTGAGGGTTGAGTTGGTGGTAGCTGGGACATGGAGGGGAGGGAGAAGGAGTTTGAAGAAGGACTCCTTGGTCTGGCACAAGCACCTGAAGTTGTCAGAGGGCCCTGAAGTCCTCAGAGGAGGCTAGTTCATGCTGTGTCAACAGCAGCTTCAACATTTCAGGCCACGGCAACGGAGTTTGCAGTCTTGCAAAATCTGCTATAAGTCCAAGTGACCCTCCAGAGCAGCTGTCCTCAAACTCAGTGGTCTAATCTGCTTTCCATATCAGTTCAGGTTCTACCAAATTCACTGTGGCAAGGGAAGAGAGAACCTGGCTCTCCAGTGCCTCTGTCACTTCCACTCACATGTCTTTAGCCACAAGAGTCATGTATATGGCTGTGGCCTTATCCTGCAAGAGGGCTAGAAGTGCAGTTCCCTAGAGTGCTTTGAAGAGGGAAAGCAGGAAATCTGGTGTAAAGGTGTACCACAAAGCCATTTTCTAATGTGAGGAATCTGAAGGAAAAATAGCTTCTGGAGGAAAGAGTTCAGTTTTTGATATGTTAAATTTGAGATGCTTGTGAGATACCCAAGTAGCTATGTCAAGTAGGCAGTTGGCTATTTGAGGGAGGGAGAGAGGGAGGAAGGAAGGAAGGAAGGAAGGAAGGAAGGAAGGAAGGAAGGAAGGAAGGAAGGAAGGAAAGTAGGTAGGTTGGTTGGCTTGGGTTCAGGATATACATTTAAAATGTATCTATGGGCCGGGCGCGGTGGCTCAAGCCTGTAATCCCAGCACTTTGGGAGGCCGAGACGGGCGGATCACGAGGTCAGGAGATCGAGACCATCCTGGCTAAC